>NW_015629561.1:1777158-1807743 GCF_001515625.1 Sinocyclocheilus rhinocerous
GAGAAGATCTTGTTTACATCAAAACCGAAACCAAGCCATTCACACAGAAGCCGCATGTTTAGAAAGCCATGTAAAATTCATGCAAGTTCAACTTTTAAAAAACATATCTCGAGACTTTATGGCAGGGTTTTTCCCCATCCCACTGCAACTCATGTTTTTAAATGAAAAATGCACTCTGTGTGATTGGCTTCCGGCCCTTTGTATTAAACTATGCATACATACATGATGCTGTTTTGTTTATAGTTGTTTAAGCAACTTAATTATAATTGGTTTATAAACATTATTTTAAACACTATGCACTTTTTTCACAGATAGTCATGTTATCTTATGCTTTGAATAAACGTGCATTAGTAATATTTTGCTCGATGCGCCCTCTTGTGGCCTCAGGAGAGAAGCCAAAAGCTTTTCATCACCCTAACTGAAATTATGCATTTTAAATTCGAATATAATTCGAATTTTGATTATATTTAAGTTATAATTTTGAATTTAGTTTTTCAGCCATTTTGACAGCCCTAGATTACTGTGACGGTCACGAAATGACTGCACAATTATCTTGGAGTTTCTAAGAATGGACTCTCATACACATACACATACACATACACACACACACACACACACACACACATAAACAGACTGTTTTACTGACAAAAGTTTGGGGTTGTAATTTGTTTATTATGATAATTTAGTTGAACAGCAAAATGAATGAAATCCCTGCGGTCTTTGTGCGGTATCGTCTGTTCCAAAGCCTGATAAATGGAGGCAATTCTTTGTTCCACTAAGTTTGGGAATGTACCAATGGTTAATGGAGAATGGGTGTTTCAGGGACAACGCAACAGAGTTGTTCTTGTTATATTTTCCTGTTCAGTGCATTGTAAATTATTATTTTTATTGCATAAGAGAGTAGATTGTTTATTCTGAATGTTATGATCAAATGTTTCTTCTACACTTGATGTTTGTGGGAAAATGTTAAATGTGATATGTGAATTTGTCCCTCCACATGGGGTAATGGTGCTGGCCACCAGTATAAATGTGCTTGTCTTTGTTTAATGGAGTCAGTCTGTGTTTTGTTACTGCAGTGAGAAGTGTGGCCTGATGGCTGCAGTTATTTTGTTGCTTTTTCTTTTTGAGTTCTTTTTTTTTTTTTTTTTACTATTTAAGTTATTTTTGTAAAGTTTGTATTCTGCATTTTCACAAATTTTGGATGTTTTTATACTCATGTACTCCTTTTTTTTCATTAATGTTATATTTTTGAGTCACCGATTATTCATGTTTTTCAAGTTTTTAATAAATATTCATTTATATGATACTTTTCTTGTATTCTCACACTGCCTCTGTTTAATTTGGTCATACATTTTTTGGTGCCCGTTACTGGGTTACCATTACAACTGTTAAGCCACTTTGCACTACTTGGTTAGTGATGTGGTTAAATACTAACATTGACTAAAAAACGACAGCTATATTTCTATCTAAAGTTGCAAATTTAACTTTGGCTCAAAATTGGAATATCACATAAAACATTTGCGAATAAAGCACCGTTTCCATCCAACAAGTCAAAGAGAACAAAATTGTCACTTCCTGATAAACTGGCACTAAATATCACTAAGAAAAGTAGGAGAAGCCACTGAATATAATAATTTTCATGCATAATAAATTAATTGCGCCTCAGAGCGAGCATACGAAACACAATAAATGTGGTCATTGCTTTTGGAGGTGGATGCCTGCTGTATGGGAACGCAGTCGTGTAAGACAGTTCTGGGAGGCAATTATACAGAAATACACTGACTTTGCTCAGGCATTTCAGAATGACCATAACAACATTTCAGATGCTGTGCAACAAGATCAGTCCGCCGGTTAGTCAGGTTATGCCATCCCATCGCACAAAGTCACTTGACATTTCTGATGCACACAGTGGAATTTATTCGGTAAATATGTTTCCATCTCCCATTATTTGCATTAACTCTTTTTTGCACATGTCAAAGACCCCCTCAAGCGAGCTTAAATACTTTTTTGCGAATTAAGGGATTTTTTTCTCGGAATTTGGCATTTCCATCACTCGTTTGATATAGTGCTATAGTGCTATTAGCTATAGCTATAGTGACTGTCCACTTTTTCAGCCACTATTGTTCTAGAAGTAGTTTTCCCCATTAAAACCACAAACTAAACCAATAATCAATGAGATGAATTCCATTACAGTCTTTGAAATGAAGCAGAAAAAAGCTCACATCTTTTGTGATGGAATGAACTACAATCCCACAAAGCACTGCATATGGCAATAGAAAGAGCATTATAATATTGACTTTTAGGCCTTGATTATAAGTATAAAAATAATATTTTATTTTATTCACTTTTTTAATTGCAAAATATTATGAATATATATATAGTTTGAATTTGGCTATTTCACACTTTTTTTATATATAATTTTTAAAAATTAAACAATACTGAATTATGACTTCTACAAAAGAATATACATTAGTTTAACAACAGTAATATTTATACATCACTCTAAAACTGTTTCTGTATGTTGTTGCATATATTTTATTGCATTTATTACATTTTAAATTTAACATTTTAAATTCAACAACAAAAAACAAAGAAGTAAAAATTAACAACAATAATGCAGAATCAGAAACAATCAGTTAAGAAGACAATAACACATAAAATGAAATAAAATAATACAATAAAATAAATTATATATTACTGTTATACATTACTGCTAAAATCAGTTAAATAAGATAAAACAGTATTTTTACTTGCAGAATCTGACTGTTGCATTCTATTACTGCATAAGAAAAGAGCTAAAATCCAGCAAATACATTTTAAGTCTATTTACTGAATTCCTTCAGATTCAAAGCATAATCTGCAAAATATATGCAATGTATGGAAGCAGCACATGATTTCTTCTGAGAGACACATGTTCTTTAATATTTATGAATGCCCTGGGTTCTGGGAACTTGAACATATTTTTTCCTCTACAGTCTAATCAACAACAGCACCTGAAGGCCTTGCTATTTTTCTTTGACTATTTTCCACATGGACAGCTGTAGCCTGAAATAGCTGGCCACTGAAAACATAAGAACAGGAAGTTCTGTTATGATTGCTCACCCAGCCTTCCATGTCCTAGACCAAGAATGACCAGCACTAATCTAAATGAGCATGAACAAAGAGTTATCAAACTGGACATTAATGGATTGAATGGTTTAACTGGTCAAAACACTGGTTCTATTCAGTTTGTTCACTCACTGTTAAATAGGATTTAGCCACTGACTTAAAAAAAAGACAATGCTTGTTGCTCATGTTTCATTTAAAGTGTGCATGTGCACATTTTAATGAGATAGTTTACCCAAATGTAAAAATTTGGTGATGTTGTTCCAAACCCATATGCTGGGTATTTTTGAGAAACATTTATGCAGCAGTTTTCCATAGTGTACATAAACAGATCTTGTTGACCAATATCTGTTAAGCTCCAAAAATGACAATCAATCAATCAATAAACAAATAAATAATCATGATACAATTGTTTATAATATTTTTAAAAAATGATTTATTTAAAAGTAAAATTAAAATTGCATTTAAAAATATTAATGACAATCATTAATTATGAAAAAATGTAAATATATTTGTTCAAATTATTTATTTATTAAAGACGTTCTGGTGTTTCTTTGCCATTTTTGGATCTAAACAGCTGTGGTCACTATGAACTGTCAGTGTATGGAGAGTATATCTATAATGAGTCACAGAAAAAAAATGAGGGTGGGTTAAAAAAAAAATGGGGGTAAACTATTTTTTTTTCTAAGCATAGGTTTAATTTTGCATGTGTGCCAGTCTATATTATCACACAGTTGTGTATGTGTGTGTAGTACAGCCCCCTTAGCCTCCTTGAAGCTAAAACAAGCCAAGTGAACCAATCTAAGATCCATCACCAGAGGACAGTGTGATAAACGGCTCTGTCAGGCCAGGCCGCCATGGCCTTGACTTGCAGAGAGAAAACATCACTCCTCACTCTGCACCTCAAAACCCCTCCATGTTTTTCCCTGATCATTTTCTCCACATAAAAAAAAAAACCTTTCGGCACACTTCCCGCCCACCAATGCTTTTGAAAGATGTAAAGACTCATTTGTGACTTGCATTTGTTTCATAAGCTGATCATTTTATTGTTTTTCTTTTTTTTTTTTACTTTAGATGGTTTTTAGAATTATAGTTTAAATATTTTATAGCACACATGGCAAAACCAGCACAAAATGTTAGCAAAGAAACATCTCCTCATTAAGTGAGACATTAAGAGTGCTGGGAATTAGCCCTAAAAGCACTTCACAGAGTAATTGTCTCTAAAGAAATGGGTGTATTTAAACCCTGATGTTCCTTTTGTTGCCTGAACATTTTACCAAATGAACCAAACGCGACATTGCCGAAAGCACAGTGGCAGTAGCTAATGAAATCTCATAGAGTTAATGAAGTCATTTAAATAAACTAAGCTTCATCACACATACAGTCTGTAAAATTACAAATATTTCTGTATGTCAGGCACATCTTTGGCCCTTGCTTGGGTGTTTGTGTGGGTGGACATTTGGACACTGTGTAGTTTTGTATGTTCAACATTTAATTATAGGTCTATCACATTTGTAACTTAATGCACATGAATAGGAGCTCGAACAATGGACACCAAGGTTTGACGATCGATAAAAATAAATGTGGATGTAAACATAAACAGACAGATAAATATAGACAGACAAAGAGATAGTCACCCAGAAGCAAAAAATGGCACCCTTCATCCTTCATCATCTTCGGCTTCGTACCAAAAATGACTCAAGACCCCATGACATCAAAACTGGAGTTTTGTGGCTTTAGACCACGTCTGTTAGCTTCAAGGTCATCTATATACTCGTGTACTCCTAAAATTGACAAAAATAACATTTAGCAGAGTGCACATTTGAAATTTACAGTCTTTCTTTTCTGGGAAAATGGACAAAATATACTGATGCCTCCCTCTACTGCCACATATCTCTGACTAGCAATGGCAAGTGGTCCATAACACCTAGAGACATCTGTTAGCATTGCCATTCATCTTAAAGGCAGTAACTTCTCTGGTTCTGCCCCAATTTCCTGTCTCAACAGAAAATATATCAAAATAGGCAACAACAAAAAAAAGTATTTGTCAAGTTGTTTAATGAGGTCTGTGAAGGTTCGCTTGCATAATCTCCCCCTGCATATCACTCAATTACATCAAAATTGACCATTTTCACTAAGGACCAGAGGAAATCTTCAGTCAATTTGTCCCTCTATGTATGATGGGTCGTGCATATAAACAATTCGGCAGACATGCTACTCATGACAGAGAATCCAAACACCCCTCTGGGGATGCGGACATCTTCAGAGACAGGAAAAGCAATATTCTGATGATTACTGTGTACAGAATTCTCCAAACTTGACGGAATTTGAAGTTTTAATCCATCATAAGCCGATCTGAGAAAGCAGTGGCTGGTAAACCTACGTGATTGTTTGACCAAAGGGTGTCCGTGCTCTAAACCAGTAATCGCGACACTGCAGTGTGTGTGAGATCTGATGAATAAGATCAGAATGAACCCTTATTTATCTGTATTAAATATGTTAGTCACTATTCTCTGTCACTTTTCATTCACAATCATTTCACTGTATGCAATGCCAAAAAATGAATATTCAAAGTAGTCGCACTGTCAGCGCATTACTGTTTAAAATGAATTCAATGTTTAACATCGTTAATTTTCTTTAAGGCAGTTACCGCACATTCATTCAGTCATTTTAAACCCTGGAATAAAAGTACCAATGCACACAAGCAATACTGCTCTTACAAAAATTAGCCATGGTTTTACTACAAATAAAATAAAAAATTTGCAATTGTACTTAAACCATAGTAACCACAAATTAACCCAGGTTCTGTTAATCTAACCATAGTTTAACCATGGTATTTGTAGTAAAATTTTGGTTATACAAAATGTAATCCGCAAAAAAAACAAAAAAAAACACGGTTACTACACTTTTACTATAGTAAAACCATGGATAATTTTTAAAGGGTGTTTATCAGTCAAATTCCTTTAAAACAAGCACTGGACCTCGGCAGGTTAGTGGGGAAATATATTTATTATTCAGAATGCACATTTGGAAGGGAAATATATTTATAGGAACATTTCATCAGGTTGAAGATAATTCATGTTAACACAGAGAATATGATTAATTGTTTTAAAAAATGCCAGCCCTAAAACGTAGTAATAATCTGCATTCCTATGAGATAATGAGATCTTATGAGATGTTCTTATTCTTCTATGTATGGAGCTGCGCTATATATTATATTATATAATATACAGTATATAATATAATATATAATATGATATACTATAATAAGCTTATTCTGAATCTTAACTACTGTTTGTAATTTAAGGTAAAAGAAAATGTACACAGACAAAACAGAAATACTAATATAACAATCATTAACAAAACTACACGGGAATGCGAACAAACAAACAGGAACATTAACACAGAATCTTCAAACGTGATTAGACTACTGTCTGAACCAATAAATCAAATAAACAGAACAAAACTAGGTCTTGAGATGAGGCTCATAAATAACAAATCAGTGTTTCACTTGGTTGCATGTTCATACAATCTAAATAAGGTTTGGCATGGAGGCGTACAAACATGAGCTGCCCCAAAAGACACTGTAATCACAATAACAAAAGACACATTATATTAAATTCAAATCTTGCCCTCCACCACAGTTCCCAACTCTAGGCACTTTTGGTTCACAATACACTAAGTTTCAAATATGCTCAGATTATATCTGACAGCTATGGTAAACAACATGAGCATGAGCATTTGGGTGAACCAACACTTTAATAGCATCTTATGCGCTTTAATGTGGATTTGATGTGCAAAATAAGGTTTCTATACCTTGAAATATATTTCTAAATACTTTAAAAGACTTTTAATGTTATGGGACTTGTTTAGTTAGCTAATTACCCCTATAAGGGGGTGGAACCACACTAAACAACAGCTAAATAAGTTTAGCTGTAAGAGTGAATTCTAGGACTTGTTATCAGGTTGGACAGATGGATTCTGACACCTGTAGTCCTTGGTTCTGTTTGAAAAGCACGACTGGCCTCCCAGGGCCCAGCTTCTTTTTGCACTCTTCTGTCAACTGTCACTGAGGCAGAGACCCCTCGGGCCATCAGCATCACTGTGACAAGAGTTACTGTTGGTGACACACGAATAACTCCTGGGACCTGGCTCACGGCCTTGCTTGTAAACAAAAGTCAAAGGTCACTGATACTGAGGCTTTAGAAGAACATTCAAATATTCTGAATAATACAAATAATAATACAAATATTAAATCTTCTGATTTACTAATAATGATTTGTCAATAACCCTGTAGACTACCGTATCATATTTTGATATGCAAATTTCGAAGGCCTCTACATTATTAACAAGATCAAAACTTTGCTGAAAAACCTGTTGTACAGACTTCTACATGCCTTCTGTCAACTGATTGACCGGTTATATTATATTCTGAATCTGTCCACTTTAAAGAGATAGTTCACCAAAAAATTAAAATTCTGTCATAATTTACTCACCCTCGAGTTTCTTCCTTTTTTTGAACATTAAAAAATATATTTTGAAGAATGTGGTTAACCAAGCAGTTGCTGGTCCCCACTGCCTTACACAGTATGAAACAAAACAAACAAACAAACAAAACTATGGAAGTCAATGTTTACTCTAACTTTTTGGCCATATAAATATCACTGACTGCACCGAAATTTCATATTTTTGCTCAGTTATACTTCTATGTCTAAAGGTTCAATGAACTGTTCCAATTATGCCATGCGGTATTCTCCACATATAGCACGTTCTGAACCCTAAACACATTTTGTCACAAAAGCCGGTATTGTCCACTGTCAAGGTATCGCGAGTTCAAGTTTTAAAGCAGAAACGGACAAGCACCCTTGTTGTTTGTGAACACAACCCGATAAGTCCGTTTTAGTGAATCAGCACGCAGTATTCAGGTCAGGTGACAAGGCTGCTAGTCACTTCGAAAAGACAAGCTAGCTGAGAGGAGTTTCGTCTAAAGGAATTTCGTCAAAGCTGACTAAAAGTGATTCGAGGATGGATAATTTTGATGAACTTGATGAACCCATGATATCTTCTTCGGGACGTAAAAGGAAAATAAAAGCTGAAACCTTTTCCCGAAACCTTGCTAAAGCAGCATGTTACAGTGGTGAGGGAAAAGATCCCTGCATTGCGTGTAATCACAACAACAAAGTTTGTCAGGCATCTACATTGTCAGCTGAGGAGATTACGAAGATTAACCGAGTGTTATCTGCTTTTGCCAAAAAAAGCCTGTTGGAGTTATCATTTGAACTTTGTGTCAGCACGTCATAAATAGAACGAGGCATCAGTTTACTGTCGGGAATTTATCGTGTCCAGTGTAGACAGCATCAGTGATTATAATGGGTTCTATAGTATTTTGTCACGCCGCGCCAAAAAGCAAAAAAAAAACAAGGCGTAATCTTTAACAAGCCTTATTTACAAGGAAACAAGACTTGTTTGTGGCTGATCAAATTGTACTGCTAGTGATTAGTGAATGTGACGCAGATTTTTTTGTGGAAATACCACATTTGTTTAGTGAATTCACCCTTAAAGTTCATACAAATTGCTTAAGGAAATGCTAACAGATCTTTTCACAGTAATATACTGAGAAATGTTACAGCAAAACATGTTCGGCTCCATTTGAGCAACTTTGTTTCATCAGCATAAACCACAAATCCAGATGGTAGAAAATCTCATTTTCAGCCAGAAAGGTGCCAACAAGAATGAAAAGATGGCAGCTGCGAACAACCACACCAGCAGTCACATCTCACGTTCGTAATTAGAGAAAAAACAATTATTCTCTCTCACACAAAGACATGAGACAGCTGCATAATCCCGAGGGCACACACTATGGTGCTCTTTAAATAGGTGATTTGCTCATGATTCTAGAGTCAACATCCATGTCTATGCATAGTTAAGCATGTTACATTGCTGCCAAGGGGGTGTAAAGAAATATGGCATTGTGGGCAACCGAGCTACATTTGATCCGATGTCAACAGTGTTGGGCAAGCTACTCCAAAAATGTAGCAAGTTAAGCCACTAAATACTCTACAGACAAATTCAATAGAGCTACCCAGTCATGCTACAAGCTACATAAAACATAGTAAAAATATTAAAACATTAAAACACATTTTAATGATAACATATAAAAAACTGTCAGCTGTAATTTGATCTAATCAATGTTTCAACATCGCTAAAAAAGGTGCAATAGAAAAAAAAATGGTCAGAATAATCATTGTAAATAATGTTAGTACAATTGATAAAAATATAATATGTAAACAAGTGGAATGACAACAAAACCACGTATTTGTATCTATTTCTAATTTCTGGTAATTCTACCAAATGTAGAATTATTGCCATATTCATGTACTGTGTATGGCATGGTAAAGCACAAGGTATTTTGCACTGTTAGTGTTTTGATATTCTTCTGGTTGGCAAATGTAGCTCCAGTACAAGCTGCACATGTACGTGTAGAATTTAATAAAGAGCTTCTTCATCTTCACCAAATCATAGGATGCATTTGCAGATTTAGTTTCATCTGACTGTAAGTAAATATCCAGCTCATTCAGCACTCATTTTGTTCTCTGCATTCTGTAATATCCAGTTACTGTTGTATGAACAGAGAGTGTATTTCAAATGAATCGTTTAGTTTTGCTAACCCATTCAACCTGTTTATTGTAAAAAACTGCCATAAATGAGTGCCTCACTCACAAATTAGTTCTGATTCTAAACATCTAAAAATGTCAACGCTACCCTGTTACCTCATCAATGTATTGGTGCTACTACTTCACTAATGTGAAATGTAGATACAATAACAGCTTCACAGTCTGTAGCGACACAACACTTGATGTCAAATCCGTCTTCTCAAAAATATACATACAATTTAGTTCTAGAAGAACAAAGAGACCATATGCTACACATAATGATAAATATACAGATATACTGCATTTTAAAGAAACAGTTCAATAAACAAGAAGTTAATATTGACTACCATTTTTGGCACAATGTGTCCAGTTACTGTATGCTAAATTGTCTCATAGAAACATATTGTAGTGTTTTGTTTCTGAATAAATCCATGTTTTTGAACTAATGGGATGATTGAATGATTCAATGACTCACTCATTTGTTTTCGTTACTGAACGAATCAGCATTTTTGAACAATTGAACAAAAGTGAATGACTTATTTATAAACACAGCCACCTGTTTCATTTCTGAATGTATCAGTTTAATTACTGATTATATGATTAACTAATAAAACGTCATTTGTTGACACCTACTGGCGTAATGATGTAAAAAAAATTTCATATATCTCTTTTTATATAGAAAGAGAGATGTTTGGGATTGGTTGAGGAAGTGTAAATTGGATCTAAAATCCTGTAAAAAGGTAACAGAAGAAATACAAAAAGCCACAGGCCACAGGATCAGGAAGTAACTTGCAGCCTTTTGATCTGTGTAAGTTACCAGTGATGGTGCTTCCTTCAATGTCATTATATTTACAGATGAAATCACCTTCTAAGCTCTGTAACATAGAGTGTGTCTTTGAATGGATGTGTGCACATACGTTTGGTGTGTTTTTGTGCACTTTTCCATCCATTGACTATGTGTGTGTTTGTGTATTTTCTAAGCCGCGTAGCTTCAAAGCAATAAAGTGAACCTTCAGTTTTGTAACTCTGTGGGTGTCAGCAGGGAAAATCCTGGTATTTCCAATACTGATGTTTGGAGAGAATATAGAAGATCCCCACTGCTACAGCTGTGAGAGGTATTTCTCCTGAGATCTAAAGACAATGACATCACAGAATGCAGCTGTTTAACGGCACATTCGGGTTGCACGGATCTGGGTTTGTGTGTGTGTGTGTGTGTGCATATGCACACACGTGTCTGAATATCTGTGCATCTTTGTGTGTTGTGTTTGTATTTGTGCCTATGGAGTAGCTTGTAGAGGGGCGTTTTTAAACAGGTGTGCTGCTTAAAAGAAATATTTTGGGTTCAGTACAAACTAAGCTCAATCAACACACTTATGGTCTAATGTTGATTACCACAAGTATTAATTTCATGTCACCCCAACTTTTCTTTTAAAAAAAAAAGGTTAAATTCTTACAGTGAAAGTTAATGGTGCCAATCCGTAAACAATATGCATGTTCACATGATTGAGTGTGAATAAAATAGCTTTTATTCGATTAGCTCAAATAATACACAAGTTTTAACTAAAAATTAACATACACGACCATTTAAAAGTCTGGGAACAGTAAACTGTTTTTAAAAGAAGACTCTTATGCTCACCACGGCTGCAAAATCAATATTTTTACCATTTAAAATAAATGTTTTCTATTTAAAAATATTTGAAAATGTAATTTATTCCTGTCATGGCAAAGCTGAAATTTCAGCATCATTACTCCAGTCTTCAGTGTCACATGATCCTTCAGAAATCATTCTAATATGCTGATTTTGTGCTCAAGAAACATTTCTTATTGTTATTAATTTTGAGAAAGCAGTTGTGCTTCTTAACATGTTGTGGAACTTTTTCCCCCAGATTTCTTTAATGAATAACAAAATAAATTGCTTTACTGTCACTCTTGTTCAAATGAATGAATCCTTGCTGAATAAAAGAATAACTTCATAATAATAAAAAAAAAATCTTACTGACCCCAAACTTTTAAACAGCAGTGTATGTGTAAGTGTAAGTCTCATATTTTCTTTTAAATCCTTACTTAACTTGTTTTGAACCCAAGATATTCCTTTAACCTTGCCAACATCATTCACAAAATCACATATACTGTACATGAAGGGATACAAAAAGCGCCACACCAGCAGTAAAGCCATCAGCGGTCTACTGGATCCAACAGTACAGCCAAAACCACAGGTATATTATTTAAATTTTTTTATTATTTTTTTTTATTTAAAAAAAAAACAACAACAACAAAAACACGAACAAACACTAGCTTTCTATTTTTTCTATTCTATCTACTTGTTTTTCTTTGTGTGTATGTGTGTGTGTGTGTATAATATATGTGTGTATAATATATGTATGTAATATATGTATGTATGTGTGTATATATACACTCACCGGCCACTTTATTAGGTACACCTGTTCAATTGCTTGGTAACACAAATTGCTAATCAGCCAATCACATGGCAGCAACTCAATGCTATGTGTGTGTGTGTTTGTTTGTTTGTATGTATATGTGTGTATATGTATATATATATATGTGTATATATATTATGTATGTATGTGTATATATATATATATATATACACCTTGCTACGTGTACTGTGTTAGGCTAACCGAGACTTGTCATTTTCACTTTATTAATTGTTGCTCTTTTGTTAGTTTTGACTGCTTTTATTGTCCTCATTTGTAAGTCGCTTTGGATAAAAGCGTCTGCTAAATGACTAAATAAAATAAAATAAATAATGACTCTATTAAGATTAATTATGTGGTAGAACCTCAAAAGATGCTCAAAACTCCTTAAACTGTCAGAGGCACGGCCTAGCAATATAATTCTGTGTCTGCTAAGCTTGTCTCTATAATTGAAGGAAAAAATAAATACATAAAATATTAAAAGAAAATGCAGAATTCAAAAAGTGATGTCTGGATTTTCTGAATGTGAACTAACACTGTACTTCACAGCATTGATACAATAAAAACACTCTGCTGTACATGACCATGGCGATAATGAGTTTTTACAGCTCCAATGTCATTTGCATTGTCAAGCATTCCTGCAGAATCCCAACTCTATGACAAGAACATTACCCTTCCCAGCAACCAGACTCAAGGCTTACCAAGTGACCTTAAATACATTCAGACATCCATTTACCTTTCATCAATAGATTAATTTGATAAATTAAAGCCATTCGGAAACATGATTCTGGCTCTTTTGTCAGTTCTTGGTATAGACTTGAAGTGCTTAATTAAATCCGTCTTGCAGTTATATGTAACCGGCAAAGCAAAATGTTACAGGGTAATTTAAAATCCTGACTTTACTAGCGCAAGTGCAGCGATGACTCAGTGAGTGAAGCAGAAATGGATTTATTTGTGCTATTTAGTGAATTATCAAATCCAGCACAATGGCCATTGGACATTATGGACTTTTCATTCACATTCAGGTCTCATACCTCACCTCCAAATTATCTGTTGTAAACAGCATTCATGATTTGAATAAATAAATAAACCAAATATCAGCCAAGGGTCTGGTAATGTTTACTTTTTTTATATGAAACAGCTGCATTTGGTGATAATGAATATTGTACACACTTGCAGAATTCAAAATTAAGCCACATAGCCAGGGATGAAATTTGAATAGTCCTTTTGCAATTTTTTACCCACCAATGGCCAAGCTCTTTATCAGCGCAAAAGTGCTGAAGCCTGTGCCACCATACGTCTTTTTAGTTACAGACCACAACAGTTCAGTGAAATTCAGTGAGCTTGTTGCAGGCCTGTGGCAAATTTATAGTCTGAAGAGGACAATTTAGAGTCCGAGCACTTGCAGAAGACATTTTTTTGATAATCATTTGTATTCCTGGCCAACGTCCAGGGAACTTCAGCAAGCTTTGGGAATATAGGAAGACACAGACCTTGAATAAATTTTTTTTTGCACCCTTTTTCTGCTTCTGCAGGTGAGGCTTCACCTCTTCTCGACATGCATTTCGTTGTCCTTCAGCATTTTTACTTTTCAAATAGGTTTGTGTTTGTACGAATGCAGGTATGAACATATAAATAAAACTACAAAGATTCTTTAGAAGAGCCAATCAATGCTATAAGTGAGTGACCATGTTGAACTGGCAGCACAGTGGAAATTTATATTGATTTTTCCTCGCCTTACTCCAGTCGCCATAGCAGCTCCAAGAAGCGCCTACAAGTTTGAGCTGATATTCATAATTTACAAGAGATGCCTCCCCGTTATAGACAATATAAACAACTTAATAACAAAAGAACTCAATGAAAGGACAGACGCAGATATGGATAGTTCAGTCTGTTCCCAACTGTGATTGTAGACAATGGTTTTGAAAGAATCGATAGTCAAATACTTGGGGTTTATATTATAAAGTGCACAATATTTCCATTACTTTCATTCTCTTCTTCATAGTCTGATTCATTAGTCTGCCATTTCACTGGCCTGGAAAGCGTATTTCATAATTGTACAGAAGTTGTTTTCAAAAAGTGTGCTTCAAAGTAAACTTCAAGGAACAGTTCAAGGAAGTCGCCTCATTCTGTCACATTTACACATATTGAACGTGAATGAGGATCAAAAGTCAGTCTATAAATGTCATATAGATGGCAAAAATGGTGAATCGGCATCATTTGATGCAGGTTCTTGCCTGCCTTATTGTATTGACAACAGTGATATCAAGGCCGCCATATTGGATTTGACAGGTACAGAGAAAATTTTCATTGAATAATGGCTTAATTTAGGTATTTTTTTCATACAAATCTATCATATGGCCAGTTTTGTTGTTGTTAAGGGAAACTAAAATTATTAAAAATAGTTCTCATTAATGTAAATAAAGCCAAAATAAAATGTAAATATAAGATGAAAAACTAAACTAAAATAAACTAACAAACAATCATAAATAAAATAAGTATTGGCTGGGTTTGACACAAATTTCACGATTCAAATCAATTCTCATTCACAAGCTTGCGATTCAATTCGATTACCGATTCGATTCGATATCGATGTCGATTATTTTGGATATATATCAGGTACAGTACAGGCCAAATTTTCTCAAGGAAAAAAAAATCTCTCAACTAATGCTGTAAAATATACATGAGTCAGTTGGTACTACATTACTATAATATATAAGGTTAAAAATAATAAAGTTGCAATTACATAATAATATTTCTACTTCAATTAAGTGCCCTTCAGTGTTCCGTCCATTAACTGAAAACAGGCTAGACTAATCGATTCTTGGGATTTAAGAATCGATATCGTTCCGAAAAAATGCGAATCGATTAATATCGAGATATCAATATTTTTTACCCAGCCCTAAAAATAAGTAAAAGTACCAAAACTAAAACTGAAATACAAATAAATCTAAATAAAAATACTTAAAAACTAATAAAAATGATGAAACTAAAGCACATAACAAAATTAATAAAACCTAAACTAAAATTAATATGAAATCTAACAACATAAAAATAAAAGCTATATAAATTTAAATATGAATAAATACTATAGCAATATAAAAATATTACTGAAATTACTTTGTATATGGCTTCAGATGCACACAAATTGTGACTTTTTTTCTTTGAAATTGTTATACTATTTTAATGTGCTTTTTAGTCATTTTGGACTTTGAGGGCCAATTTTACAAAATGTAACAGAGCAGCCAAGTCTTTAAAAAGTCGCCTAAAGAAAGTCAAACTGGTTTAAAATGACATGAGGGCGAGTAAATAATTACAGTATTTTCATTTCTGGATAAACTACAGTATCTCTTTTAACAGAACATCATATACATGACAATATCACCTACAATGATACAAGGTTTCATAAAGATTAGGAAAATGGAGTGAGATACCAAAAGACTAATCCTCTCTTCCAAACACCAAAGTTTCCTCTCTTCTCTCTCTGTCCCTCTCTCTTCCAACTCCTTAATGATTCAACAGATTGACAGCTGGATTACTGGGCCAGTTTGTAATCCTTTAATTTCTCCATTTAAGATAATCACTCACTGAATGGAGGGATGCTTCCACTTCCTGTGGCCCTTGTCAATCAATTAAAAATGCTGCAAACACCGAACGTAACCCCAAAGAACCAATCAAATGACAAACTGTCAGGCCTGAGAAGAGTCTGCGTGCCTGTGTTTGTGTATGTGATTCAAATTCAAGACGTCAGCCAAATATTCTCAGCAACACCTTTTCTGTTTGTCCGTGTGTATTTATGTCTCCTTGTGAGTCCTGCATTTATATAAGCAAACACACTAAATGCATGTCTGCTGTAAAATATACATGAGTCAGTTGGTACTACATTACTATAATATATAAGGTTAAAAATAATAAAGTTGCAATTACATAATAATATTTCTACTTCAATTTGTTTTATTTTTTTATAGGCTATAAACGGTGGCTGTCATAAAAACTCGATGGATTTATTCAAACATAAATTAAACATTGAAGAACAGTCACATTTATAATGAATATGTTATATGGTGCATATATTTAGCAAAATGCCCCTCTCTACAGTTTATTTTTCTATCTGACTAATGAGTTTATGGTCACCGAATAGCTAGACTAATCGATTCTTGGGATTTAAGAATCGATATCGTTCCGAAAAAATGCGAATCGATTAATATCGAGATATCAATATTTTTTACCCAGCCCTAAAAATAAGTAAAAGTACCAAAACTAAAACTGAAATACAAATAAATCTAAATAAAAATACTTAAAAACTAATAAAAATGATGAAACTAAAGCACATAACAAAATTAATAAAACCTAAACTAAAATTAATATGAAATCTAACAACATAAAAATAAAAGCTATATAAATTTAAATATGAATAAATACTATAGCAATATAAAAATATTACTGAAATTACTTGGCTTCAGATGCACACAAATTGTGACTTTTTTTCTTTGAAATTGTTATACTATTTTAATGTGCTTTTTAGTCATTTTGGACTTTGAGGGCCAATTTTACAAAATGTAACAGAGCAGCCAAGTCTTTAAAAAGTCGCCTAAAGAAAGTCAAACTGGTTTAAAATGACATGAGGGCGAGTAAATAATTACAGTATTTTCATTTCTGGATAAACTACAGTATCTCTTTTAACAGAACATCATATACATGACAATATCACCTACAATGATACAAGGTTTCATAAAGATTAGGAAAATGGAGTGAGATACCAAAAGACTAATCCTCTCTTCCAAACACCAAAGTTTCCTCTCTTCTCTCTCTGTCCCTCTCTCTTCCAACTCCTTAATGATTCAACAGATTGACAGCTGGATTACTGGGCCAGTTTGTAATCCTTTAATTTCTCCATTTAAGATAATCACTCACTGAATGGAGGGATGCTTCCACTTCCTGTGGCCCTTGTCAATCAATTAAAAATGCTGCAAACACCGAATGTAACCCCAAAGAACCAATCAAATGACAAACTGTCAGGCCTGAGAAGAGTCTGCGTGCCTGTGTTTGTGTATGTGATTCAAATTCAAGACGTCAGCCAAATATTCTCAGCAACACCTTTTCTGTTTGTCCGTGTGTATTTATGTCTCCTTGTGAGTCCTGCATTTATATAAGCAAACACACTAAATGCATGTCTGACAGTCCGTGACCACAGCCCTCTCAACAGAATCTCTTTAAGACAGCCTGAGGACTTGAAGTGAAGCTGTCTGCAAGCCTCAAAAAAAGGAAGAGAGAGAGAGAGAGAGAGGCGCACAGATAAGGATAAACTAAGGTTGCATCTTATGAATACAATTAGCATTCCTCACCTCTTTTTTCACATGCTCCCTTCTTCATCCCCCCCGGCCCTTCTGCGATCTCCAACACCGGGAAAAAGCGCTACACCTAACCTCTTTCCTATTACCTTCTTCGACTCGGTTTAGATTGGTGCCAAACCTTGAGATTCTCTGGGCTGAATCATGTTCGCTTTCCCGGTGGCGTTTTAGTATTTGCTCCTTAAAATAAACCCACCATGTCAAAGGAAGAAGTAATTAAAACAGAACCTAAGGGCATGATGAGGAAATAAAGACACCGCTAGGTCAGAGTCATGAAACTCGTAATGGCCCGCTGAGAACACACATACATATGTATATTTAGAAAAAGTGAGAGAGTTTGTTTAGTTCCACATTCATGATAAAACATGTATTTTGTTATACATATATACCATAAGATAAATACTCTTAAACTATCAGTACACCCAAACAAAAGGAAAATTATGTTGAAAAGTAAAATAAAATGAAAAATTTTTTAGTTGACTTAAATAAATCTGAAATAAAATATAAATATTACATGAAAAACTGAAACTTAAATTAAATGAAAATGAGAATTGTTGCCTTAGCAACGAACTGAGATCAAATAAAATAAGGTTAAGATGACTTACTAAATTACTAAACTGAAATAAAAAGTTAAATACTAATATTAAAAAACTACTAAATACTACTAAAACACCTACAATTATTGAAATTAAAATAATAAATATGATACAGTAATAGTATATAAATAATGCTAAAATATCACTGCATATGGCTTCAGATGCACACAAGTTTTATGGACTGTTTTTGTGGACATTGATAGCACTTTTTATTTTAAGAGAAAGAGCAGCCAGTTTCACTCTATTTTACTCTGTGGAACAAAAGAAGAGATATTTTGAGGAATGTTTGGGTCATTTTTCCCCACACAATAATGAATGGGAACTGGAACACAAAAGCACCATAAAAACAGTCCATAAGACTTGACCATTGCCCTAGCTGTCCTTGCCCTAGATGTTCCTAAGAGAAGCACCAATGCCAATATGAAAAGGAATCGTTCTTTTGAGTTAAATGTGTTCAATGAATCTGAAGGAATGAGTCTGAAAATTTGATCACAAGTAAACTATGTCCTTGTATTTTGTTCTAGCCATTCTTTGATAGTCTGATCACATAGAAATGTTTTATAGACAAAAGTTGTGCTTTTGGATTGCCGTGTCCTTGCGTATGTGTCATATTTTTCACCCTGATATATAATGAAATGAAATTTCTATTAAAAAAGAACTATTCACGTTAACATTCTTAATAATGAATGAATCAACATAATTATTCTTTCAATAGCAGTGTGATGATCAAGGCCTTCCATCAGAATCACAGCCCTCTTCTGCCACATTGGTCTCAGGTTAACAACCTCAAGCACCAAAGCATCTGAATATGTTAGATCAGAATGTAACTCTAAGTGACGGGGCCAGTGCAAAAGTAGACATGCCTTGCTGGCTAATAGTACACATGCAGCCAGCAGTGAAAAGTCTGCCTTTAAGATGAAAATCCAATCTGATTTATATTCAAATAGACAGTGAAACATGGTGTCATAAGAAAACTTAATAAAGAACTGTTAGGTGCGTGGTAGAAATAGAGCATGAGAGAGGGATGGGAAGGAAAATAAAGATCGAAGGAAATCAAGATTTCTCCCTTTAATATTGACTGATATATTGTACTCACTATGTACAGTGTGGAAAACTAGATGGAAATGTGACGGAAAAATAAATCAGGCATGAAACAAATCAAATCTGTATGTATGGTACACTCCTGAATGCTTGGTCCACTTGAGCTAAGTAGCAGACCTTGCTGGTTTCTGTTCAATAACAGCAGATAATGCAAGAAATATCATCCTAGAGAACAGCATAAATCATGTTATCTTCAGCGATATAAAATGTAAGCATAATTGAGCAATACAAAACAAATAGAACATTTTTGTTTCAATTGCTGATAGCGCTGTTTATTATGAAATCAAAAGCTGTACGTTTGTAAGCTGCTATTTCACAATACATGACCATGTGATGGAAACAGCACGATGAAATTGAAAACTGTGCTTTCTGCTTTATAATATTATATATCATTTTCATTTATATATTTATTATTTTTTTAACAACAACAATAATAATTTATACTTTTTTAGCAGTAATTTAATTTTTATCTGCTGTTTAGACTGATTTTAATATAGCTCATCCAATCAGAATTCAGTTGAAACTTTCCGTTTTATAAAAAAAAACTCTTAACCTTGTTGTGTTTGTGACTGCAAAGCTCCACACAGGGCTCAAGCAGTACCATAATGAGCTTTTGTGAATGTCTGTAACCATGAGAGGTTCCACAGCACAGTGTACGTATGGAGAGCAATGTGTTTGCTAGATAATGAGGTAAACTTCAAGACATGACTGGAAAGCAGAGAGAGAGCCAGGGAGTCCATGCGACAAGCATCTCCATCTCACAGGTGGAGTCCTAGTTCTGGTTTTATTGTAAAACTGCATTAAGATGTCTGTGCGTTTGTATTTAATGAATGTCCTTGTGGGAGAGGCATATTTTTTAAAGCGAAAGGACATCTGAAGTGGGGACTTACTATATTTTATTGATGATAAAATGTGGTGTATGCGGAGAATATCTAAGAAATCCAAGCAGGCACTATATTTTGTGGCACTGCAAATGTCACAAATCTGCCAGAGAAGTCAAATGACTCTGACTATGCATAAGCACTAGTAATTAAGATGATTAATGGCCACCTCTGAACTAACGGCAAAGGCGACTGACTTCCGTTTCCCACCAGCACTGTTTCGGATATTAAAGGGTTATGCACTGAAGTTCATCGCTCATGTTCTCTTGAACAGATTCTGACAGCATCCTTTCAGACCACCATTTAGGGGTAAGTGCAACTCAAATCAGATTGTTCTTTTGTGTGCGAGAGTGTACCTGTCCTCCCCCCATCTCCATCTCTCTGTCTTTAGCTTCAAAGTGCCTGATCCTGCTCTTAGGCCAAGATGATGGTTTACACTACAATGTGCAATCAGTGGAATACCCGTTTTCATGGTTTATCTCTCCCAGGTGGGGTCCTGCTCTGAAAAAGGCCAGTGCTCAAATGCTCCATTCGTCTTCATGGACAATATACTCTCATATAAATGGTTTGTATGTAGTATATGAATCCTTATTTTTTTTCCTTCTAAATCTATACTGATCTGATCGCATGAACATTACTGTTAAAATGTTTGGGGTCAGTAAGGTTTTTTTTAATACGTTTATTTGGAAAGGATTTCATTGACTATAAAGATATTTATAATGTTAATAACGAATTCTGTAATTGTAAATAAATGCTGTTTTCCCTGAACTTTCTATTTATCAAAGAATGCTTAAAAAAATCACAGTTTACACAAAACAGTTATTTTAAATTGTAATATTATTTCACAACATTACTGTTTAAATGTATTTTTGATATATTAAAAATGCATCCTTGGTGAGCATAAGAGAATTCTTTAAAAAACATTTAAAAATCTTACCAACCCCAAACTTTTGAACTGTAGTAACATCCAAAAATGGTCAAAAGGTCTAAGACCACTGAAAAAACAAAAAGGTTTAAATTTTTCAAATTCAAAATAATTTCTAATCGATTTTGTTTTGTTAAGTAAAATAAATATCAGCTAAACATTGCTGTAAAGTTAAAAAAAAAAAAAAAACAGACATATATTGTAGATAAAGTATGAAGATTGTGCAATATACAAAATATGCATATATACTCTAAGTATACATATAACTTGCATATACAGATACATTTACATTTCTGTATTTCTTAATATGTGGCTTGGTTTTATTTATTTTTTTGCTATTGCTTTATTGACAACTCTGACCCTTTACAATAAGGCCCTAATTAGTTACCATTAGTTAATGCACTGACTAACTATAATAAAAATACAACTGTTAGTTCATGTTAGCTCATGTTGGCTAACAGTTCGTTCATGTTAGTTAAATAATAAATACATATAGAGCTGTTCATGTTAGCTCGTGTCCATTAAATAATATATACAGATACAACTTTTGATTTAAATAATGTATTAGTAAATGCTGAATTTAACATTAACTAAGATAAATAAATGAAACATTTACAAAAAATTTTCACTGTAAGTTCATGTTAATTAATGTAGTTAACTAATGTTAACAAATGGAACCTAATTGTAAAGTGTTACCATGACAGCAACACTTGGGCTTCATGAATTCCACTGGTTCATGACTTTTGCACACAGAATCAATGTCACAAACTTGCACAAACCTCACACATTCTTATTTTTAAAGACTGTATATGTAACACTCCTTCGTTCCTTTAAATCTCATATTTTCAGTGTGGTCTCAAACATTTAGACCCCACCGTACATGTCAAGCAAGATGGGCCCTTTATGCATGAGTTTATACGACTATAAACGGTTACATAAACGCCTGAAGACATGACGTAACACAATAAAACCTCATAAAATATCATTTTCTCCTGAGATAGACTGCCTACCGCAATAACGAGCCATGCTAAATGATCGCATCATCAGTCAACGTTACACGCGATTCGAAACTTCCCATTTAGAATCTGGAATCCAATCATGTAAAACACAAATGCTTACCATACCTATTTACCGTGGCCATGCGGGTGCCTTTCATATGCTCCTGGGGCCAGCTGAATACGTGACAACCCTGGCATTTATATTTTGTCAGCATAAATGATGAATCTTTTCACATGCTGAGTGAAGATGAATCACGTCTAGTGAGGCAGAGCGCCTGAAGGGACTCACGCTGTCTGTTTTTACTGTGTAAAGATATTAGAAATGTTGGATGGTTGAATTATAACCACTCCGGTCGACTTCATTCGAGGGCTGTGTCTTTAATAGGCTCGTTATCCATAGAAGTACAATAAAAGTGATCATGAGGATTAGAGGATAATAGGTATAAATGCACTACTGTTGTCATAATATCCAAACTTTGCTATAATTAAAAGCCCAGCGCGAACAAACACCATTGTAAATGAATAGAAAATAAACACAATTAAACGGAATCAGCAAATTGCATCGCAAGCAGCTGTGAGACCAGCAGACAGCTGGCAGACACCCCGACTGCTCTGACCATGAAAGAGTAGTCGTATCTGATTCTGTTTGGATAGCCAGGCTTTAAAGACCAATGCTAAGCAGTACCTAGAGAACTGAGATGTCCAGTGCACCACAGCCATATTAAACAGTTATGGAAGCAACTCAAGCAGAACTTTCTACTCTCGATTCCTCAGCCGAGTTCAACTCTTAGACCACTCCTGAGAATTCCCATTTCAGCATTAGCATTCTCGAGGTGTCAGGCCAATGTTTACAGTCTTAGCTAAATTGACGCTGGATTTTCTTGACTTGATGCTCGCTGGCCCTACCGAGCGCACCAGCTCACCCATTACTCTCCCCTTTGACAGTTCTGGGTTACATAAGGTTGTTATCATTAATGTCCCTGTGAGGCGACCCCACTCCCCGATTACTATGGTTCCTCCGAACACATCACCCTTCCCCCAGGCCGGTGACTGTACATTAATCACTCTCTATAAGGGCTCATACTGCAGCCTGACGATATACACCCAAGTGCCAAGTTGTGCTGGGGTAAGCATGTTTTTAAAATGAAGAGTGCACTATTGGATATTGAAGGAATGGTTGCCGCCTGAACGCTGGTGGATATTGTGGGCACAGGCTTGAGAGCCGATCCCAGCAAAATGCTCATATCTAAATCCGCAAGTAAACAAAATGATTGACTCATGCGCAAGCACTTGGACACGCACGCCAACACTCCACCGACTTGCTGTGTAACAAGCACATCTGTCATGTCAATGACTGACAATGTTCCCTCAACACCTCCACAGGCTGGAATCAAAACAACCAGATCTTAGATGTACAGTATACGAGGAACATTTCTAAAAGTATTGAGAATAAAATATAAATGATAAAAACAGATCGTGCAATTACTGCGAAGATTTGATTTTGTGTTCCCGCCTCAGCGCAAAAGTTGCAGTCAGAATGAGAACAACAAATAAATCTCCCTCAACACAACCACGTTCATGTGAATAAAACCATTGATTAGTCTGATAACAGTTATACTCAATCAAAGTTTGAATGCAGTGGGGGAAAAAAAACTGGTAATTGATCGAATCAATGTGCCATTTTCTTGTATGATTTGTTTCTGCAAGTCCAATTTTCCCCCCGACATCCTTTCTCTTACCGTAACAGCAAAACAAATTCCATAGATAAAGCATATCCCCGCATAACATGTGCATACACACACACACACGTACAATGGCAATGAAAAGCGACAGAATAAAAGGACGGCTGAAATCTTGCTGAAAAGAAGTGGGAAAGAATAGAGGAACTGTATTAGACGCAGGACAGAGGGGGAGTGGAAAATAAAAAAGCAAAAGCTTAAAGCTCAAAGCGGCAAAAACACCCAGCGGGAGCCGAACAGAAGATTTAAATGAGACTTCTGTAGCCAGCCGGGCCACTGAACTATCCATTAAATTCAGATTATGGGTTTCTTTCCATTTTTTATTTATTTATGTTTTTAATCATCCAGCCAAGGTTTGTCTGATAGTCAAACTAAAGCTGAATAATATGCATATTGATTGTGATCAGTAGGAGACATGGGCTTTGTGCATTTTATTAATGCAGACATGTGCCAACTGTAGCTCTCAACGATTAGGAACACGTATACATTACAACACCCACCTAGATGAAAGCGTCGTTTTTGGCACAGCATGGATGCGTTTCTTTAAATGCATCACTTGACGTTTTGCCGACCTTGAAAATTGCATTTGAAAAGCATTGTGTTTTTTAAACGTGTTCTAATTGCATTACTGGTCCTGTGTGTACTATCAACATTCAGCACGCTGGCATATCTGCATCTCCGCTCTTCCTTTCTAAACCATTTATTTGTGCTTGTTATTCCGCACTGTGCTTATTTTGAAGCCGGATGAAACTGGTTTTAGATCACTGTTATCACCTTTGAGGAATCATACAACTAATCTAAAATTACTGCATAGGTACTGAAGAATATTCAACAAGATCTCCTGATTATTTGGGAATTATTGTCTATAATTATGCAATAATAAAGCTAGAATAATTTTTTACATATTACATTTAGCCAACACACAGAAAGAGGGAGAGAAAGTGATGCACAAGTATTTACATTCACACCCACAGACCTGTTGCTAAAGCTCCACTGAGATTAACACACACACATTTAAACCTGCGCCGAATCGCGCAATGCACTGCAAGCTCTTACCTTTGTGATTGTTCAGGCCTTGCAGCACACCCCTGGGGACAAATACGGTGTAGAAACTCTGGGAGAAACCTGGTCTGCATGGAGCGTTTCCGTGACTCCCCTGAGAAAGACAGACATTATTGGCTATGAAGACACAGGAGAGAGGAAGTGGTTAGGCAAATTGATTTGTGACCACAGGGTTGTGGTTCTTATTCAAGGTTATCGAAACCGATATAAATACCTTCAGGAGGCAAACTCACAGAGTAGGGATGCAGTCGTTTTACTGTTAGAGATGAATCGTTGTTCTATAGACAAGTTTAAGCCTTTTTTTGTCTAATGTACCCTCCACTTTGCCTTTAGAAAGGCTCAAGCAACCTAATCAACAGTAAACCAGAAATGTGTTTCTTTAAACTGGATACAATTTAGCTTTTATTATTTATATTATTAAAACTTCACTTTTAATAAATTGGATCATAATCACTTTTAGTCAGTCAATAAAAGTAATTGAAAATAAAATAAAATAAAATAAAAATGGGAATAATACAATAAACGGAAGAAAACATTCTGTTATGAATATCATCCATGCAAATGTACAAAACTAGCACAATTTTTTTGGTTTTGGTTTAAGCCAAAAATGTGTTCCTTTTTAATGGATATAATTTATCTTTAATAGTAATACTATTAATAAGTCAGTTTTCATAAATTATATAATAATCACTATAGTCGGTCAATATCAGTAATTAATATCAGTAAAATCAATAAAATCTAATTAAATAAATTTAAATAAAATAAAATATGAAAAAAAAACATATTCTGTTATCAATATAATCCATGCAAATGTACAAAACTAGCATATTACATTTTTTGGTTTTCTTTAATTCCTTAAAAAATATATAAAGACAACTTTGGATTAATCATTGAGATTAATTGTTTTAATTATTATTGAATAATTAAAACCCCCTGTTACCTGCTTAAATACCCTCTGGAGTGTGCACATACCCCTCGTTGCATATTACTGCTATAGTCCTGTACAGTGTTTGAATATTCAATGCCTCCATGAAAATGAACACATTCATAATCAAAAACGGCAAATCTCTTAATTCGCATTCAGAGGTCTGCATTCCCTAATGGTGGTTTTAAAGAAATTTACACGAGTGAAAACATCAAGCGCTTCTCTAAATTTTAACAAGAGCTAAACGAGCCTGTTTGATGATTAAAACAAACCGAGGGAGAAAATGGGGATGCGATGGAAGACAGGAAGTGCAGAGTAAAGAAGGTTGTGCTGGAGTTCTGCCATGTAAATCAGTAGAGAAACTGTGCCCATTACAGTGGCATCTATTTTAGGATAGTGACCTAGGTCCTAGTGAGTGTGTGAGTGAGAGAGAGAGAGAGAGAGAGAGAGAAGAGAGAGAGAGTGTATGTGTATGCATCAATGGGTAGTGCTCACCACTGAGATTTAGCATAATTAGAAGGTGGGTCATATTCAGGTTATCCCGGTCTCAGTATGGTGGGCTTTTCTAAAACGATTCAGGGTTCAAGCTCAGGCCTCGGCTGTGTCTAAACCGAACGAGAAGTCGCCTTTAGGGGTCTCTCTCTCTCTCTCCCTATATTTTTCCATTCTGAAACAGACAACTATGAACCTGAAAAATCAAGACAACAAAGAGCCGACGCACTAAGCTCTTTCATATATCCACGGAGGAACAGTCTGTGTCAAAGCTTCCCTACAGATCACATTAGTCAACGGGCTGTGAGATGGGTACTTTCTAAAGCAGCGCTGCCTCTGCCCACCATGTGAATACAGCTCTATAGCTACATTTCACCCCCAGCTGGATACAGATTTTATTCTGAATGAGTCATCAAAGAGAATGTCAATATCTGCCACATTCAACAGCAGTGTTATATCCACAACTTATATTTACTCAACACCCAACATCTTCTAGATTTCGTTTAATGTTATACGTGCATTTTTCTTCTTCCACTAAATTAATGTTTCCTATTTCCTAACCATAAGTCATCACTAACCATAAGTCATCACTAATCAAGTTCTCTAGTATCCTACAAGTTAAACCATTCCTGATGTTCCTATATTGAATGAATCTTCTATAATGAATCTTCAATAACATGAATATTAATATGAATACAAATCATTTGCATATTCGCATATTCCTCCAGTAAGGACAGAGCACCACTACTACTCGCAGACACACCACAGGCATCGCCGCATCCTCTGCAATGTGTGCTAAAAGTGCAGCTGCAAGCCACTGCAGCTACCTGATAGACGACCAGTGTTCAGCACAAACTGATTTACTTGTTTGAATGTTATTTAAAATAAAAAAAAATCGACTGTTACAGAAGTGCTACGAAAGCAATTCTGGATTTCCAAACAGACAAAGTAAACGCTCGATGCACCACTATTCTTCTAGTAATTGAGGACATAAATCGCACAAATACAAGCACACTGTTCCATACGGTCAGTCTACGGGTGTTTAAATTCAAGTACTATTACTTACATAATGTTTGTAGATAAAACATTTAGTCTTACCAAAGAGGTGCCCACAACTAAGGCACACGCCACAAGAATCGCGCAGCCGGTTTTCATTTTGGCCACAAGCAGAGGAGGCAGATGTTTGTTATTCACAAACGTGGAGATAATTCCTGCGAGACGTGCTGTCGGTTGCAGCGTTCCGCTGAGCGATGCGAGAGAATATTGTCCCGGTCGGTCTCGCACCCTACTGCAGGTGGACAGGCGCTGTTCAGCTCAGCACCACGGCTCCGCTGGCGGCGTCACAACCGCTACAACTCCTCCTACCGCAGTGTACTACTTAAAGACACACACGGAGACGCACTACAGCACGCCTGACAGTTAAACAGGCACGTATTGTGTACATTCTGCTTATCTGCTTTAGATTAAAATAGCCTGCCGCTGCAGTCAGGTGGCGAATTTTTGAGGAGGGGTTTTATAGGGGGGTCTGACCACTTTATTTAAGGTTTGGGGGTCTTAAAGACGTGTAGCTATTCTTTGTTGCGTATAATTTAGATATTTCAGCAGCAAAAGTTAGGTTACAAGCTTTCGCTAACTATTAGTTAGTTAGTTAGTTCGCCTGAGGAGTAACCATAGCAACAGTTCGCTGCTCGAGCGCTTTGCGTGGGGAAAACTCGGACAATTCATCTAGAAACAATAAATGAATTTAAAAAACACTGTAATTATTTATCACTTTATTATAGATATAAACATCGCAATTATACCACAAAATGTTGGTGATTTGTTAAATTGGTTTTTAAAATCGTTTAAATACTACAAAAAAATTCTAAAGAGTATTTGTTAAAAGTGATCAAACGTTATTGAATTGTGGAATCTGGCTTATGCCATAGTATGATAATTAATAAATACATCCACCCTTACGATGTCAGGCAATCAAAACATCTTCAGAATGTTTGGGCAATCAATTATTAAACTAACATGTGACACTAGCAACAACTTTTCTTGTTTGGAAATTTACCATGGTAACAATTACTAGAAAAAAAATATGATAATTAGCTATGTTGGGTGTAATGCATTAAGAAGTAATAATTGCTGTAATTTAATTACTTTTTCCTTGAAAAAGTAAAGTACGGGATTACTCTCAATTTTTCAGTAATTTAATTAGTTACCTCTGATGTAACTGCATACTGTATAGAACTATTCTGTACTAAACAATTGTGAATTTAACATCAAAATTTGACATCTAATGTTAAAATGTATGTTTTTAATGTTACTTTGTCCCTTTAAATAATGTATGCAATTTTATATTATTTATTTAAAAGAATTAAAAGAGCAGTTTCAGTTCAACTGGTTGCGGTTGATATCATATTTAGAAAGTATTAGCAATAAGTAATGTAATACTTTTTAGAGAGAGTAATGAGTACAATAATCTGATTACACTGTCAAAGATGTAATTAGTAGCAGGTAATCATGACTTTTTTAGAGTAACTTACCCAACACTGATAATTAGCCACCGTTATGAAAAAAATAGATTAAACAAAATGAAAGAAAGATTCTAAAAGCTACTCACACAGTTAAGAGGATCTGCCATTTGCGATATAATTACAGTGGAGTTGCAGCAATAATTGTATTTTTTTTGTTGTTTTTTTTGTGGTAACTAAGATTAGAGGAGACCAGGGAGTGTTGAAACCCCATCAGTTGAAGAGTGAAATCATACATTACCAACATTTTACTGGGATGACACTCTATGTAAAAAAATACAAAGGATTTACAGGGCAAACAACAAATGAATATTAAATAAAATTTTGAGACACAAAGTAGCTACTGCAAAAAAGTACTGAGTTACAGACGTTTAAACACTCTCCAGTCTTCCGTGCCATGCAAAATTCTTGTAATGGTGCTTCTGACCAGAAGTGTAAACTCTTAACTGGCTCTTTCCATGAATAAGATAGGCTGTCCGTAGGCAAAAACGTCTGTCTTACATGCTTCATATAACCGACTGCATGCTATAGACTGCAACGCAGGAAGCTATTTCACACTTCACTTGTTTTTCTCTCTTTTGATCATAGCTGAGTCTGCCACGTTACCCACTGTGATCCGTTGTAAAAGACCTGTATCCCATCTGACGTAACTGTTTTAAACAGTGAAACAAATATAGCCAACCTGGTCTCATAAAAATACGTACCTCTGTGCACTTTTTGTGCAGCACAGTTTTTACGTAGGCCTACCTTTACTGCACGTTTCGCCGCAGTTTCAAGAGAAATGTCCCGAGTGGCGCTAAAACACTGGTTCAATTCGTGAACCCTGGCACGTTTTTATTACGTTGAAATAGGTACGTATTGCTGTGTTTTTATTATGTTGCTTCTGGTACGTATTGCGGTGGTTCAGAATTCAAATATCCGGGGACTGACGCTAAAAGTTAATGCTCTATCGCAGTGGTCACCAACCTTTTTAGGCCCAAGATCCCTGACCTCGGCCTTTATGAAAGACAAGATCTACCTATTGAAGAATTGATCGAAAAAGACATCCCAGATTGTACTTCAAATTTGAGGCCTTTTACTTGGTATTTTAATTAGTGATGCGCCGATCATAGCTGGTTCAGAATTCAGATTTTCTTTTCTTTCTCTCTTTTTTAACTAGCAAATTGGATTCTGATACTGATACTGATTTTTAAGCAAATTTATTTATTGAGTCGATCGCGATCGACGGGTTGGCGACCACTGCTCTATCCTGTTGGAAATATGCCCTGCCTACACCAAATCCAACCCTAAACCTACCCGATAGAGTTAACAATCGTAAAACTTATATAAAAACGCATTTGTTGATGCAACCGTGCCACTTGAATTTCCTTATATGCAGATTTGAACTGCTTTATCGAACCGTGGTTACACGGGATTCGAACCGGAGCTCCTCACCTCTCACGTACGTCTCCGTACTCCGTGAGCTACCGAACAAACCTACCACCTATGAAAACCAAAAAAAAAAAAAAAGCATCAGTTTTCAAATCTTCCAGCATATTAATATTGTTTTGAAGTCATAACATGATATTCTTCAAGTAATTGTGCGAAAATTACGCTTTATTAATCAAAACTCTGTAAATTTGTGTGAAAAGGAATAAAAGGCGTCGGCGTTTTACTGCCTCTAGTGTTCATTTCTTTTGGAAACTGCAGTGATATGTACTTATTGGTACGTATTTCGCATCTCGCTAAAAAGTGCCCCCAGGTACGTTTATGCCATGAGACCAGGTAGAATACTTCGGTCAGATCGCCAAACACCTCTAATAT
>NW_015629561.1:1807843-1815014 GCF_001515625.1 Sinocyclocheilus rhinocerous
GGATATGTGCGATGCTAACGTTCAAAAGCATCAGTTTTCAAATCTCCCAGCATATTAATATTGTTTTGAAGTCATAACATGATATTCTTCAAGTAATTGTGCGAAAATTACGCTTTATTAATCAAAACTCTGTAAATTTGTGTGAAAAGGAATAAAAGGCGTCGGAGTTTTACTGACTCTAGTGTTCATTTATTTTGGAAACTGCAGTGATATGTACTTATTGGTACGTATTTCGCGTCTCGCTAAAAAGTGCACCCAGGTACATTTATGCCATGAGACCAGGTAGAATATAGCTCTCCAAGTTATTCATAATTTACTTCCTTGGCGACAGTCTTTTTGCCCAGAATGAAAGTAATCAAAAGGCCGTCGTCCACATTTTAATGACGCTGACATTTTCTCGCTCATCTGAGTTGGTAGCTCAATTTCAATATCAGAAGGACGACGCCAGTCTGATCCAATCAAAAGAAACATGCGAGAAATGTGAGCGGGCTCGTTTATGCCAATTAGGACAGACCAATTCGTTTACCTGACTTTTTGACATTCTTCTGTGCATACTAAACAGAGGATTGGTTTAAGAGGCTCGTTTGGTACAACTTTATTACTCAGTGAAAATTAAAACAAGAAGTATAATAGGTACTGATATCAAGCACTCCACCAAATGTGAATGAATTCCCTGCTTCAAGCTGCGAGATATTCTGCATCCACATGATATGCCATGTTTGATTGTAGACACATCTTTACTTGGAGAAAGAACCATTGCGGAATGATCACAAATCTTGGAGGAACCAGAGTTTGTTGACTCTAGTTCACAATGTCAAAACCAGTTTTGCCCATTCGCAAACAGACGGGTATCCAGGAAAGTCTTTTTCTCGTCATTTTATTGTTGAGCTGAATATCGGCGCAGCAGCATGTGGTGAATAATTCTGAGTTCAGTGGATTGCAGAGCTTGGAGGTACTCTAGTATAGGGCTTTTTTAAGGTGTGTAATTTATTCTACTTGAGTACTGAACATTTGCCTAATAAAAACACCATCTGGGCACTTGAAGTGAATTGGTTTAAGGCCGTATTAAATTATTAAGCAAATCTCACAAATTGGTCCCACTTAACGTTTTTTTACAGAAGACGAGAGTTATGGGCCAAACACTGTAGATATCTTTGAATACTTCGTCACAATTCTAGAGCCACACAACAGTTATTTTATTTAAATGGCTTTTCTCTGGTTACACTGACATATTTAAAGTAGTTTGGCACTAAGCTTTCTCTCACGGCTTTCTCTCAGCTGGTCTGCAGTTTCTCCATTTTCGCTTGTTTGACAGAGGAAGAGTCACACCAGACGTTAATACCCATACTTAGCATTCTGCAGTCTGGCTTTGTTCGTCCAACCATACGCTACTTTTAGTCCCTGTATTCAAATGACGTGATCAATGTAATGCAATGAATGAGAAGCGTAGCATAAACTGAATGACATTTCCATCCCAACCAAACTGACGTGACCAAACAACGCCTCAGCTCTGTGTGGACCATTAGTTTTATAAATAATCCATTATTACATTTAATAATTCATGGCAGTGTAAGTCGTTGGTGTCATCAGCCTTAATGGTTTCAAGACACCTGTATCACTCTGGCTACTTGAGGGAGTCCAGGATTGATTGTCCAAGCACTTATTTAAGTGTTCCAAATGCCTCACGCTGCAATTTGCAGAAAGGGCCGATTTTATGATAAGTATGCGCAACTCAGTGCTTGTTCTTGACTGATAATGATGTTGCTATTTTGTATTAAATGCAGAAACCATGTTTTCAAAACCAGTTCTAAGAATAACATCAATGAGGGTTCACAAATTCGTGGGGTGAAAATAGAAGAGCTTTAATCTAATTTAATTTAAGCATTCACAGTGTTGCGTCAATCCCTGGAAAATGTTTACAGCAGACAGCACACTAGCGAAGCACAAAAAAGCAAAAGGAAGACACAGACTAATAAACACTTAAAACATTTTCTTCAAAAACAACAGCTTAGAGATAAAAAATAGCCTTTTGAACAGAGAAACAGCAGTATATTTCTAATGAAATGGATGTGATTTCAGTGCATCATATGAAACCTCTCAGGTTGGCACAGTGAAAGCAAACCTCTTCCAAAATATTGAAGAAATTTAAACTCACAAAAGCATGCTGATTACCACAAAAGGTCCACCTGTTCCTCCTTTTCTCTCTTAAAAAAAAAAACTTACAATGGATGTGAATTGGGCCAATTGTAGCCATTACAAGACTTTTTTTTTAAACAGCTTAAAAGCTCAAATAATACAGTACACAAGTTTTCACTGGGAAAAAAATAAAATAAACCAGACTGCAGCTGATTTTATAATACTATAAACTTCACATCTCTGCCTTAAAAATTCTCCCCAAAAAAAAAAATCTCTGCTTTAAAATTCTCCAAAAATTGGCCCTTTTCCACTGTAAGTGCCTCAAAACCTCGATTTGAGAATTAATTCAAACTGAAATTTTTGATGGTAATCAACATTATGCCACAAATGCTATCCATTGAGCTTAACTTGTATTGAACCCAGAATATTCTTCTAAAACACTGCAGAGAGAATATTTCCACTGCCTATCAACATGCATGGTGCACAGGGGACGGAGTCACAGAGATATGAAAATCCAGATTGTATAAGCAATTTCATCCATGGATGAAACTTGGAAACCACTTGACTCCTGGTGCAAAGTTACAGATAAATATTTGTGTGTACACTACACAATCCACACAATAAGTCAGAATGTAGCAATATTGCAGCATAACGATGTTAGCTTGTTGCGTAGATCGAATCACAAAGGAAGAGAAAGAGAATAAGCAGCTTTCTCGCACCAGCCAAATGCTACAGACAAAAGTTGTCATCCAAGTAAATGCATTACGTATTACCGGAGATAAATGGGAGCGGTGTGCTGTCTGTTTCTTCGCATGACCTTTTGGCTGCAGTTTTGAAACACAATGATTGCTTGATAGGCGTGCAGAGCGAGCGACATTGACAAACGACGGCAGATGTCATTTGTATTTTCATTTGAACCATTACTCTGGAATACACTTTGCTTAATTAACCTCACGGTGGCTGTTCCTCTTGGAGGACTTCCTATTCACATCTTACCTTAGGGAAGAGGTGCAATCTGCTCCTGTAGATCTTGCATTTCACACACAATTTACAACGATGGAGATGTCGCACGTCACGGCACCACAATGAAATGAACAATGTTTTCTATCAGTCAAAGGGGTCATTAAAGTAATGTAGCTGTTCGGCTATAAAAATGCATTCTTTGATACTAACATCATCAGACAACATTTGCGGAGTGCAGAGTTATGTAACCCGGTGCCTCCGGAATGTGATGTGCAAATGTTGTAACACATTTCAAATGTGTTAGTTTAACTTCTATAGCTGGAGAGAAGTCCTCATCATTAATAAGGCTTTTAAGAATATTCCAAGTTCAATACAAACCCTAAAATGACTGTAAAAATGACTAACAACTTTACAGCTCAAACAATACACCAGCTTTAACAGAAGAATGAAAGTTATTTTTTTTAAAAATTATAAGCTTCACATTTCTGCTTTTAAATCCTCTGAAAATTGGCCTCACTTGAAAGCCTCAATGAAACGTCTATTTATGCGAGGGACAAGTCAAAATTATTTCTTGTGGTAATCAACATTATTCCACAAATGCTGTAGATTAAGCTTAACGTGTATTGAACCCAAAATATTCATTTAAAGCTGTGATGTAATGGAAGAAGCGACAGAAAAAGGAGGTTGGGGACTAGGTTCAATTCATTGGTTGTTGATTGGATGGAGACAAACCTGAACACGAGCTTGCAGTTTATTGTAAGAAAGGGGCGGGATTTAAGCAGACAAAATGATTGGACAAGACTGGCATATGTTGTATTGAGCAATGACAATCTAAAGTCGAAGTTAAAAAAATTTAATAAAACAAATGTATGCACTAATGAATAGTTCACAATAAGATCAATAGCATGCATTTAGAAAATAGATTTTCATTTCATGTCAACATGAATAGTTCTTTATCATTTCCTACTTTTTATATTTACTTTATCAATTTAATGCAGGTTTTATTTTTTTGTTTGGTTTGTTTCATGCTTCACTGATAGATCTCTTCAGGCAAACAAACAATACAGCTGGCCAAGCAACTTCACCACAGCACCAAGAGGATAGAATTTTTCCCACTTCACCATTATATCAGCACAATGCCTTGCCATTCCAAGCAATAATATAAACAACAGGTTTGTGTGTGCGTGTGCGGGGGGGGTTTGTTTGTTTTTTTTGTAATGCTCACACTGAAAAATGTTTTCTCTCATTTAATGCAACTTTATTATTAAAGATAGGCCTACTAATATATATATATATTATATATATAAAATCATGATTTGTTAACAACAATGTATGAATGTGTTACAACTTTGTCTTATTTGTATATGCTATCACCTTCTGCGAGATGTGAAACGTTGACCTTGATCTGCCTTCATTTTGACTCAGTAACTCTTATATGGAAAGCACATGGCCTTTTTTAAGGCAAGCTAGAGAGCTTCGGGAAAAGCAGAGGGTGAGAAATGTGAACTGATTGGCGACTCCCTTTCTAGGTTGGGGAGTTTAATATGAGGACCTTAATCTGGACTGCACACCTGCACCATCAGAAAATAGGGGTTGGCAGAAACGAAGTGAAGACCCAATCTACCTAGAGCCCGTGGCTAGCATTACACCGCACCTTTGAAAGTGATATTTCACCGTTATCGTGGAAACCTGCCCTGAGAACAAAACAGGCCTTGTTCAGAGTTTCATAACTCTGGTTAGAGAACACTTTACTCCTGCTCCTCTTGAAAGAAACGAAGCAACAGTTACACCATAGAAAATCTGAAATGTAAAGGTGCACTTAGTAAGTCATTCAGAGTTTGCTTCCTAACTCCATTCACAGCAAATACTTGATTTTGTTTTCCTCTATATACTGTTTAGTTTGTTTAAGCACCTTGAGTACTGGATAAAAGTGCTAGATAAACACATTACTATGGTTATTACAAACAGCTTTTTCTAGAACAGGGCCTTTCAAACATTTTGATACCACAGATCTGCAAATATGATGGTCACCTTTTTAAAGGAGAAATATATTGTTATAAAAATCCATTTATATTGTGGAAAAAAGATTTTTAAAAATGTGTAACAATAACAGTATATAGCAGAATGAATAATAAAAAATATTTTATATTTAATAATAATAATAATTTCTCTGGAGGTATATTCCATTATTATTATTATTATTATTATTATTATTATTATTATTAACAACAACAACAACAACGTTTTCTTTGAAGGTACTTTCTATTCTTTCTTTTTACATTTTCTCTATTTGAAAACCCATTTTAGAAGACAGCAGGCTGATGCACATATGAGCACATTTAATAATGTTTCTCAAAAGTACTATTCCTTTCCTTGTGAGTAGAATTATTACGATTACAAATTATTACTGTGCACATTTAGGGAAATTTTGAAATTTAACTTTTTAATACCAGATTGTTAATTACAGTGCATTTGTTTGCACCAACAGTGCTGCACATAAAAATCTGTGCAAAGACAAGAAGCATAATTTCTGAGATAGATGGTGAATTGCTTTTAGACATTTGACCTTTATCGCCCACTTTCAACTAGCAATGCAGTCAAATGTGTACACCGTACATCTTTGCCTATTTGCATTGTGACTGCCCTCTGTATCTCCTTCAAGGTATAGATAGATATGATATATTGACTGGGGAGCTCAGGGCATCTGGGTCCCCTCAGCTATTCCACTATCAAAGTGTCAACACAGCAGATGGGGGGTAGAGAGGAGAAAGAAACAGACAATCTAAGAGAAAGGCTTTGAAAAAAGAGGGAAAAATGCCTGGGAGAGAGGAAGACGCCTCTCAGAATAGAGTACATATAAATGAATGTGGGTCATAAAAACAGATCGGGGTCTCTTAATGGGCTGTAATTACATGCTAGTGGTGGATTTGGCTGTTCTGTGGCAAAAACCAAAGCAAAGACGGGAAGGGGAAGGAGTGGGCTGTCTGTGGGTTGAGCTATTGTAGCCGCATTGAAAACAAACAGTAGCTTTGTCATTATGCGTCTAAATGAGAACAAGTGTGTGAGAATCAAGGGTTCTTCAGTGACTTGTTTTCTCTCAGCAAGTTGATTGCAAATCATTTTTGGTTTGCAATGCTTCTTACAGTATGAATGTCCATAAAAGCATAAAAGCATCAATATCTAAATAGCATGCAAAAACTTAAATTAATGAAAGCCTCTTAAGCCCATTACGTGCACTAAAGCAGATCTTTTACTGTTCATCAAAGACAACGGGACTTTATAAATAACAATAATGGATTTTGATTAAAGCAAAGCCTTTGTAAACTGTTCCTGGGAGTTAATGATACCAAATAACTTAAGCTAAAATAACAATTGTCAGTAGAGAGAAGATAGAAGAGAGTATCTTTTTTTAAATAATCATATTGCACCAATAATAATCTAATGCACAAGTGTTTCTCTATATCAAGCTATATATGATTATGAAGTATTTCACTTCAGCACACATATCTGTCATTATAATAATCTTCTGTTTTCTGCATTTGTTAAATTTCCAGTCAAAAAAGCCCGATTTTAGGTTAAGCGAGAGTGGCAGAGCCACTCATGACCCACATCGCATGCAATCACATTAAATGCATTTTTCTTGGGTTACTATCATTAATCTCTATAAAGTTAAACATCAATATTTCTGAAACCTCGCCAAAGGGTTTCCAAAGCCATCATTATCAGTTTTATAAAATTCTGTAATATTTAATCACTTTCAGCAACTCAGCAATATGACTTGTAATTTCTAAGTTTGGCAGCATTTTCACACTTCAAGGGACAGTTAAATCAAAAATGTAAAAACTGTCACCATTTACTCACCCTCACGTCATTCCAAACCTGTATGAATTTCTATCTTCTGTGGAACATCAAAGAAGGTATTTTGAAGAATGTTTCATATGTTTTTTTTTTCCGTATAAGTCAGTGGTGTCCAAAACAACACTGGACCCCATTAACCTTCCTTTTAAAATGAAGAAATTTACAAAGCTATTAATTTTAATTAATTTTGAATCTCTCACACACGCACACACAC
>NW_015629561.1:1815251-1815879 GCF_001515625.1 Sinocyclocheilus rhinocerous
TACAATTTTATTAATTAAAAAAATACATCTTTAATGTTAATAAATGCATTACATATGATACACTTTATTATAGAACAGTACTCTACTTCTTACAATACTGTATGCAACGGGTCACAACTCTATATACATCAGGGGGTCTGACAAAAGTTGAAGAACCTGCTTTGGAACACAAAGGACCACTTCAGATTAAAAACAAAATCAAGACGGGCATGCAATAACAGTCCTCTCCCAAGTAACACTAGAAGTACTTCATTCATTAACTAGTGACTTGAAGTAATAACAATATTAATACAGGAAAGCAAGTATTATCTCATGTGAGTATCACAAGTGCCACAAGTTCTCTTCTTAAGTACGCTTCATTTGCTTTCTCTCGGGAAGAACTAAATCATACCTCTTACAGGCTGTGAAGTTCTCCCACAGAAACAAATCTCCTTATTTAAAGGGGTCATATGATGCGATTTCAATTTTTCCTTTCTCTTTGGAGTGTTACAAGCTCTTGGTGCATAAAGAAGATCTGTAAAGTTGCAAAGACTAAAGTCTCAAATCCAAAGAGATATTCTTTATAAAAGTTCAGAGTCAGCCACACCTACCTAAAACGGCTCGTTCGAACACGCCCCCACATACCTAC
>NW_015629561.1:1816097-1819638 GCF_001515625.1 Sinocyclocheilus rhinocerous
GTATTTATGTCCCCACTGGATGCAACAAATGCCTTGTTTGTAATGGGTTTTAATGTTTATGTCTCGTCGCTCCGGCCGGACAGGGCATCACAGTATGGTAAGGGGCGTAACATTTCCGTCACACGCTTGAGGTATTCGGCCAATCACAACGCACTGGATAGCTGGCCAATCACAGCACACCTCGCTTTTTTAGACCGATGAGCTTTGTAAAAATCGACGCGTTTCAAAAAGGCGGGGCATAGAGGAGAAAAATTAATGTACAGTATGTGGAAAATAATGTGTTTTTTTAACTTGAAACCGCATGAACACATTTCATTACACCAAATACACAAAATAATGTTCTTTTTAGCAGCATCATATGACCCCTTTAAAAGAAGGTCATTTGAAAACACTACATAGTTTACTTAACCTGAGCAGCAGGTGTAATGCATCTTTAAAATACGTCACTTTCATTTGCATTTAAAATAATGAACAATGCTTAAGATCCAGGACAGTTCTATTTATGAATGGAAGGGTTTCATCTCTATTACAGTCTAAACAAGTCTCAGACCTGGAACTGGGCCTAATATAGATTAGGAGGAAACTTTCTGAAAGACTGTGTGACAAAGAGCACTGAACATGTGAGGTAACGGTTACACGTGCAAAGCCGAATTTACACCCTGTTTCTATTATTATTTATTATTAACAGTTTTATTATGAAGCTGTGCTGCTGGGAGCATGAGGATCTGAAGGATTCTTGGATAATTGGTTTGTGAAGCCACCTGTGTGTCTTATCTGAGAGATGATTGTGGATCTGGCTCATGTCAGGACAGCTAATAATGAATGTTGTCCTTTCAGAATTGCTTCCAGAGAGCACAGAAACTTTTGCGGTAATTCTCATTTATTATTTCTTTTACTTTACATTATTATTCACATATGGGAGACTGGGGCTAACTGTCATACATTTTAATCACACTTATTTTTCAAGGTACATTTAGTTTTTAAAGTATGTTTCTGTACAGGAACATACCTCAAGGTCTTGAGGTGAAAAAAAGAGAAGAGAAAAAAATGAAAAGAAAAACGATATAGTACATTGAAAGTAGATGTACTATGTGGCAATTATAAAAAGCCTCTTATTTCAGCAAAATGTTAATAGTAAAACTATTATTAAAAGCAAAAATATAAAAATATATATATATAATTTGAATTTTTTTGGCATATTGATTTGGCTATCAAAAATTGTAATTAGTAAATTGCTGAAAATTATAACACATTTACTATTTTACTCATATATTAGTAAATGTGTATTGTGAATGTAAATGTGAATAAATATATTCATTTATTTACTAATTTCAATATATAATTTAAACATAATTTGCCATTGTTTTGTATTGATTCTGTCGTCTAATATATGCAGTTTCCATATGGCTGTAATGCTGTGCAAAGGGTGATGGCTGAAGGACACCAGTGGAGATGGGACCAACGAACTGGCTTTTTGAGGTGGGAGAGGGAGGCTGGATGGGCATTCAAAAACAGGGGGCGCTGAAGATACAGGGACATTAGGTTTTACCTCCCCAAACCAGTCTATTAAATCCTCTTCAAAACTGTCCATTAATTCCTTCAAATAACCACAAGAGGTTCTAACCATAGCATCCACTTTGGCGGGGTTGTGGGCAGGGCTTTCCTCCAAGCCGTCAATCTCCACTAATACTCCCTCTGCAATGCACGATGTTGCCGGCTCACAAACTGGTCAGACACGGTTTGTGGTACGGGCTTCGGGGCGATGACTCCTTCCATCCCTTTCTCTGGATCGGGCTCATCCATCGCGGCAAGCCGGTTTTCACTGTCTACAGTGGGCACTAATGTCTTCGTGCAGTCGCTTGCTGGTGGATGGCTGAACTCTGGGTCACAAACTGTAAATGAAACTCCTCCATGCTGGAGCATCCAGCCCAAATATTCCAGCAACAGCTGTTGTTCAGGAAGGAAGAGAAGGTGCAAAGCTGATAAATCCATTGTCCCCTTTTAATTTAAATATACTCAATCTGAGGGTTGGCTGTGATATTAAGCGCATGATGATAGAAAGGCCAAAGAAACACTTTATTATAAAGCAAAACAAACACATAGGAGAAATCATGGGAAACCAACCACTTTACAAAAACAAACACTTTACTAAACAAAACAGGGAGTACTTAGAGCTAAAAGAGGGAACTAATGAGTTAATCAATGAACAACAAGTGAACTGAATGAAACTAACACAGATTAGAAACCAGGTCAAGACAGGAACAAAAAAGCATACTCCTGACAATGTTGAAGCTTCATTAATTTCTTGTGGTACCAGGGAGTGCATCTCTCTGTAATTGCAGGAGAGTCTGCATTATCTTCAAAAGTTAACTGATAAGGAGTAGCCTCCTGCCACGGACACTGAATTCGGATTCATTTGTGCTTTAAATTAGATGTTTGGAGATTGTGTGCTTTTTGTATCTGGCTGTGAATGACTTCAGATGCCTATTCTATTTCTTCCTTGGGAGCTCTCATAATAAAGATGCCTCACACCATCACACTCTGCAGCTGAATTTTGGCTTAAATAAAAGGAAATACAAGAAAAGATATTGTGATTTTATTCAGTATGCAGTGAAAATAAAACATGGATTTTCTTTTTCATATTTTTTACAGCCTCATGCTTCTCTGATTATTAGTAATAACTAGGACTTTCAATTTAACATGTTAGTTTAGTAGAATTCAGTATTAATTAAAAAAATAAAAGTAGTAATAATAGTAAAAAGTAGTAAATAATAATGCATTAATAAAAATTGGACCGGACAGTATAGGCCTTAGATTAACACAAAAGAAATGTATATTTATCATCAGGAAGCTACTTCTTATCAGTTACCTTTTGAAGATAATACAGACTCTCCGGCAATTACAGAGAGAAGCGCTCCCTGGTACCATAAGAAATTAATGAAGCTTCAATATCGCCCTTTGCAGAGCATTACAGTCATACAGCGACTGCATATATTAAATATTTAGCAGTGAAAATCAATATATAACCAAGGTAAAATAATTCATATATACACACATAATCACACATATATTAGTTTAAAAATGTATGACAATATATGTATATGAATAATTCAAATGTATATATAAAAATGTATGCAACTTATTTGTTGGCCAAAACACTGGTTAGAAGTCAGAAAGAGCTTTATTGTCAAGTATGTTTACACAACCAAGGAATTTGTATTGGTGACAGGAGTTTCCAGTGCAGAAGAAAGTATAGTGCAAACATACATGATCATGCAGACATACATAGGAATTACACAGTACAGATTAAATATAACACTAATATAAGAAAAATCACAGGAACCTGAATTTGAGGCTCCACTATCATTGGGTTTTGTCTGATCAGTGTTACCCCTAGCCTCGCGTAGCCAGACCTTCAGACTGACGGCAGAAGGTCTGGGAACCTTGACCGCTTTGAATGGAGCAAGGCCCGCCCAAGAGGCCATATGACTGACATGTAAAATAACCAATCGCCTTTCATTTTGTGCCGCATCCTGTTTAG
>NW_015629561.1:1821355-1854445 GCF_001515625.1 Sinocyclocheilus rhinocerous
CAGAAATGATTCCGTTTGCACCATGGTCGTTATTTCCTGCTGCTTAAATCTGTGCTGTAGTGCTATAAAAAATTAGTCTCGCGTAGCCAGACCTTCAGACTGACGGCAGAAGGTCTGGGAACCTTGACCGCTTTGAATGGAGCAAGGCCCGCCCAAGAGGCCATATGACTGACATGTAAAATAACCAATCGCATTTCATTTTGTGCCGCATCATGTTTAGGGGCATGGAAATGTCCCCACAATAACAGACCGATGTGTAAAACTCTTGGACATATTTTAAAGATTCTATCCACAAACTTTAAATATTTCACATACTTTTGAAAATCCAACTTTTAGTTAATCCTGATAAGCGCTCATTGTCACAGTTGTAAACACGACGGCTTTCTTCTTTCATGAGGACGTTTGGCTTCACTGCATCTTTGTTTCCAGGTGGAACGTTAAAGAATGCGTCACACAAGTCTCCCGGAAATCCTGTATAATTCAACCAATCCGATGACGACTTCAGAACTCCTGAAGTGTTTCCAATTTTGTGTGCCACATGCATCAGACGTTCAGCCAACGGCCCGTGGCCGTGACGTCTGAGGCTGAGACTATGTTACCCCTGTTGACGTCTATTCATAGTTTTCATGTGACGTCACGCCCTTACAGGAACACCCACATGGAGGGCAAAATAAGGCTCTGCTGACCGCCAGGTATTTTTACGAGGATTGCATTAAGTAGTAATGTAGTAAGACAGAGATATTTAAAGGCCAAATTCAGTATACAGAATATAAACGCAATGCGCAAAGTTTCACATTAAATGTTTTCCCATAGCAAACCATTACAAAGAAAACACAACCATTTAGCGCATTGCATGTGTACTGAAAGGGTGTGTACTGCTTTTGATATTTTAATATCACTGTTTTAAAGGCACTTTAAGTGTTTTCACATTAAATGTTTTAGAATGTCACGCTGTTTTTAATTGAAATATTGCGGCGGGTGTTTTATATGTATTGCAAAAGGCCAAAACTTGCATTTTGTTCACATATCTTTGTTTTATCCTTTTGAGAGATTATCTAAATATCTGTGGATTGGAAATAGATGGAAAATGAACAGGCTTGTGCTGCAGTTCTATGGATGTTTTGCCCGCCAGGTCTTCGAGCCAGTCACGTGACCGAAAACTATGAATTGGTGTTGGTCAGTGCTTGTTTTCTATGGAATTACTTTTTGGGGGCAGTGGATCTCTTGTACTACGACTACATCCTCTGGGTCAGCATCAGAATTTTGTTTATGAAAAGGTTGCTCCATTCCATGACTGTGTATTCCCTATTGCTTGAAACTTTGTTTTCAATCATAATTATTTGCATGTATTAGGTTTTGCATTTGGATATATATTTAGGCATTATTAAAGACCACTTTTTGTCAAAATTTCCCAAAATCTGTCAAAATTCTGGAAGCGCATTTGTAAGTATAGATCAGTGAAAGAAATAGGAGAAAACGGTTAGCAAAACATGTTTCTTGAAAAGTTACGTTCCTTTTTTTTTGGCACAAAAGTAATTCCATAGTTTTTCGCCGATAGAACCGCTGTTTGTCGGTCTTGGAATGTCTGAGAAGTGACATACTGTACTCGGTCTGCTGTCTGGCCTTAAAAAAGGAACAGTTCACCCAAAAATTTAAATTCTGTTATCATTTACTCACCCTCATGTGGTTCCAAACCTATATGAGTTTCTTTCTTCTGTTGAACATAAAAGAAGATATTTTGAAGAATATGAGTAACCGTATGAGTAACAGTTGCTGGTATGGAAAAAAAGTATAGTATGGAAAAAAATATTATGGTAGTCAATGGGGACCAGCAACAGTTTGGTTACACAATCAAAATTTTTGTTCAGCAGAAGAAAAAAATTCATCCAGGCTTGGAACAACTTGAGGGTGAGTAACGATGACAGAATCTTTAATAAAAATAATAATAATAATATTTAAAAAAAACATATGTTGAGAAATAAGTGTGAAAAAAGTGTAAAGAAAATGTGAAGGAAGAGCAATAATAAATGAAATATACAAATAAATTAACAACACTCAGTGACAAAAATCAATCATCTTTTGAGACTTTTCTCTGCAAATATTGATATACATGCGAGTAATTGCAAATAATTTAAATAATGAATTAGTATATCAAAATGTAATCGATTGACAGCCCTAGTAATAACTGAACCGAACCTCTACATCTCATAGAACTTACATTGTCTGCATACTTATCTGCATCTCAGCATAAGCGTATGTACGTGTATATACTGTACCAACCTCTATTCATTGGTATTTCTGTGTGAGCACACATCCAGAAGCTGGATATGGAGGTAAATATATGTACTTGCTTTTCTGTGTACCAGTATTTGTGTGTCTTGCTTGCTGTGCATCTGTATTTATAGGAGCCTCTCACTCTGCACAAGTACGTCTGTGCATTTGTCCCTCCGTGTACAGGTATGTGTTTGGTCTTTCTCTGTCATGTCCCTGAGGGCTGAGTGCTGGTAGCAGAGGGCCAGCGAGAGCGAGAGCGAGTGCTCATTATTTAGTCCTCCAGAGGCCTGTCCACTGTTGCAACAACAGCTTCTCTCAGGGCCCGTAGCAGCCTGACTGACCCCGTGTCTGCTGTTTATGGAGACATGACTTCATTAGCACACTGCTATGCTCAACAGACATAAAGGTGTGCCATCTGCCTCTCAATCACAGCCAAGGTTAAATGCGCTCACCTCTGGTCGGAGTCAGGTTTGGGATGGAGCACGACGTTTTCATTGCGGCGTCGAACTAATAACAATGTGTTCGACGAATCCTAAAAAACAAACAAACATGGTTGTGTCTGAAAGCAAACAAACCCCCTTTAAACAGCCTAGCCTTTTGGAAGTCACAACGTGTTCACTTTAGGTGCCACAGACGCGCACAGGTTAGCCTGTAGCTAAGTGGGCTCGGTAATATGGCTAATTGTCTTACCTGCTCAAATGAGGGAGTCCATTAGCAAAGGCCGCAGCCTATCCCTGGAGCTCTGATTCAGCGAGGCAATTAAAAACAGCATTTTAAAAAGCGCTTTCTGCCAGAAATGTCCTCGCTAAACTAATACCGCGGAGAATAAAGGGCTGGAAAAACATAATTTCATCGTTGCTAACTAGCAAGGCAAAGGCATCTTAAAAGCATATAGTGTGGAAATGCGTACGTCCGCGCTCATAAACATTTTTCCCTGGCTAAAGACGGCTGAAGCAATTTGTTGAAAATGATACAACAAATTGGATTACACAATAATCGTCAGGCACTTTGCAATGGCGATAATGAAGAAGAATGACCCTTTGGAGTGGGATTGGGAAGAGCAAACAGTAGCTTCTCAGTTTACACAGAACATAATGATCATTAGAGAGAAGGAGTGGAGCTCCTCACAGAACCCTTTACATCTAAACGAGCGCCACTAAAAGTGCACTGCCACTGCGCTGGATGGCTTATATTAAAACAGAGAAAAGGTTAGGTGATTTTTAGCCCTGTCCCCGCGAGTCTAATTTAATCCTCCGGGGCCCTTTTCAATAAGACATGATGCATTACTTCTTGCCTGTCCCTAATTAATATCGTATCATTTAATATTAGGAGCTTTGATTCACTGGCTCCCCCCTCTGTTTATCTCCAGCTCATCTGCCAAAGATCTCAACTGAGGCTTGTGGAAATGCTGGGTAATACAAATAATATTTTACGCCTCAGTGACGGCCGTTCACAGCCAGGAGGAGAGTTAATCATTCTCTGAGGGATGATGGGATTGGAAATATCAAGGCAGAGCCAATGAGGTTATTCTTATCAAAAAGTCAAATGAAATCAGATACTGAGACAATTACAGAGCATGGGACACAAAGGACTCGGCACTGGTCAAAGCTGATGCCGGAACGGTGGATTTTTATCGTATGTTAGTTCTCTCATTCCGGCCATTGATTAAAAGCTATCCCCGGTGTGTGTGCGTGTGTGTGTGTGTGTGTCTGTGAAACATAATTTCATCGTTGCTAACTAGCAAGGCAAAGGCATCTTAAAAGCATATAGTGTGGAAATGCGTACGTCCGCGCTCATAAACATTTTTCCCTGGCTAAAGACGGCTGAAGCAATTTGTTGAAAATGATACAACAAATTGGATTACACAATAATCGTCAGGCACTTTGCAATGGCGATAATGAAGAAGAATGACCCTTTGGAGTGGGATTGGGAAGAGCAAACAGTAGCTTCTCAGTTTACACAGAACATAATGATCATTAGAGAGAAGGAGTGGAGCTCCTCACAGAACCCTTTACATCTAAACGAGCGCCACTAAAAGTGCACTGCCACTGCGCTGGATGGCTTATATTAAAACAGAGAAAAGGTTAGGTGATTTTTAGCCCTGTCCCCGCGAGTCTAATTTAATCCTCCGGGGCCCTTTTCAATAAGACATGATGCATTACTTCTTGCCTGTCCCTAATTAATATCGTATCATTTAATATTAGGAGCTTTGATTCACTGTCTCCCCCCTCTGTTTATTTCCAGCTCATCTGCCAAAGATCTCAACTGAGGCTTGTGGAAATGCTGGGTAATACAAATAATATTTTACGCCTCAGTGACGGCCGTTCACAGCCAGGAGGAGAGTTAATCATTCTCTGAGGGATGATGGGATTGGAAATATCAAGGCAGAGCCAATGAGGTTATTCTTATCAAAAAGTCAAATGAAATCAGATACTGAGACAATTACAGAATCTGGGACACAAAGGACTCTGCACTGGTCAAAGCTGATGCCAGAACGGTGGATTTTTACCGTATGTTAGTTCTCTCATTCCGGCCATTGATTAAAAGCTATCCCTGGTGTGTGTGTGTGTGTATGTGTGTGCGTGCGTGGATACGCTGAGTGCTGATCTCCATACAAATCTCCATTTACTTGAGGCCCAATTACACACCAACTGAGCAGGAGAGAGAGCCAGAAAGGAAGATGGCATGAGTGAGGGAAAGGGAGAGGGAAAATAAGATGGGAAAAGTTGCCTCGGCACCACTGAGCAGGCAGCACAATGAGAGCTCTAATGGCCCTGACCGCATGATTGGATGCAGAAATGCACAGCTGCAACACACTAGAATAAGGACAAGCCATATCATCAGGCTGAATCCAGCACTGCAACATACATTGTTTCTTAAAGTGAGTGTGAAATGAAGCTCACAACCTATCGTACTTCCATATTTCATATTTCACAGTAAAACAGACGTTCAAAATAAGCAGATCATGACGCAACAATTGATTGGAATGTGATAAATAACGATTAAAATACATGAATAAATAATTTGTAATTGATTTATAATTTATGATTTATTTATAAGGTTTAATTTATTAAGGAACATTATAATAAATACACATACACACACAAATGCACATTAAAAAAATGGATAGTTCGATTCAATTCAAAATGACAAGGTCATCATTTACCCACCCTATGTCCAAAATCTATCTGACATGCTTTCGTCTGTGAAACATAATAGAAGATATTTTTGAGAAACATGGGTTTTTTTGTTGTTGTTGTTGTTTTTTTGTCCATGGAACTCAGTGGTAACAAAAACTGTTTGGTTACCAGCATTCTTCAGAATATCTTCTTTTGTGTTCTGCAGACGAAAGAAAGTCATGCAGGTTTGGAATGACATGAGGGTGAGTACCTGACAGAATTTTCATTTTTAAGTGAACTGTCTCTTTAAGAAAGTACACAGGTTGACTATAATTAAAATGTTATTTTTGCTGTTTTGTGTATTAAACATAGTCTGGTATCGATTGCTTAAAATTGTCTATTGATAAACAATTAAGCTACCTTCCATTTTGCTGACTTTGTGACTTGCAGTGCACGTGTCACAGAAAACCAGTCGTTTCAGCTAAGGTTCACAATTTTGTCCAGAGCATCTCACAAACACACACAAACACACACACACACACACACAAGCGAATGCACTCATACACCTGTCTTTCACACAAGAAAGGAGCAGCAGCCTCTTAGCAGAAAGGTGAAGCAAGGGACAAAGCATCAGAAAGCAGTGGGACAGATGTCTGACAGGACCACAAACTGACAAGCCGAACAGATCTCCCTCCTTCCCTCTCTTTCTTCCTCTTTCATGCCTCTCTCCCTTCTTTTCTCCTCCCTCAGCTGTCTCCTCGCACCTCGCCATCACTAATCATACAAGCCTCACCTCTGCAGAGAGGACAGTAGGATGAAGGAGGAAGCTGACAGCAGAAACTGTCAGCGCAAGGCGTGAGCCGTAGCCGGCAGTAAGGATGTTTAGATTTCCTCAACACCTTGCAAAAACTGTAAAACACAGTAGAGCATAGCTCCTGACAGAAAGTGCTATAGGGGAGAAATGCGAAGGGAAGCAACAACTGACCAAACAATATGTGCTGAATCTTCTGCACCGTTGAGTATTGTATGCTGTATGAGTCAGAGTTTCTGGTGCATTTCTCTTCGCCTTTATACTGCTTTCATTTCTGAAATAACTGCAAAGGATTTTTTATCAATGGAGGGTTGATGTTAAAAGTGCGATTTAGTCATAAATGAAATGAATTTTGTCATCAATTACTTGCTTTTATGTCGTTACAAACCCAAATGACTTATTTTCTTTTCCAGAATACAAAGGAGATATTTGGGTCAATGACAAGATGATCATTCTTTTGTCCAATCTATTAATTTAATCAAAAATTAATTTCTCACATAAATACACTTCTTACCTGATGAGCATGTTTTTTTTTCTGAATTAAAATTCCTTTTAAATCAATGAAAAAAATGTCAGGGTGATACAAGTGTACTGGTATCACAATGAAGAAAAGAAAGTGATTAATAGAATTAAATCACTGAAAAGAAAACTTTAAGTACTTCCATTGTCCTAAAGTCAGAGAGGCTTTTGAACAGGTTTTTGGTTAAATGCCTGAAATAAGGTCAGTGATTAACCCTTTCCCCACCAGAGAAGTTGCCAGCGCCAGCATTTTTGATCATGTTCACAAATCTTTTGCAAACCCCATAATATATTGTTTTATGAATATGTAAACAGTGAATATATCAAAAGAAAGAACATAGAGATTGGTTAAAAAAAATAAATGTGGGTAAGTTCTATCAAAAAAACATTTCAAACAAAAAGCTGAGAAAATTGCATTGTTGTCAATTTGTCAAATCAGTTTCAGAACAATGATCAAAACATAAATTATCGGAGATCAAGTCCATCAACGCCACTGAACTGAATAGCAGTATACCCGTGGGCATCATTTTTCTTAGTAACATTAGGCAGTTTTTATTTATATGCTGTTGAATGATTGTTGATCATGTAAGCTTTCTGGTGTGTAAACAATTTCTATACACTCCTTCTGGTTTACATAGATCTTCTTTGCTAGTTTTTGGATCCGGAGATTTTGGATCCATTTGAGCTCAGAATATTTCACATTTCATTATATGACATAAAAGTACCCCACTCATAATTTAGCAAGCTTTTACGTGTTTTGAAAAGGCGGCTGGTAACAAGTGGCTAAACGGGACTACAAAAATTGTCGGGCCAGGAATGTCGACCAGGAAAACTGATACTCACTAGTTCGCTTTCACAGCCTCAATGTGTTTATAACTGCACTCATACAAACTATTCTATCTCTAACTTTCCAACTTGTAGATTTTAAATATAGATTGAAAGAGTTTTCTAAAGCTTAGTGGTGACATTGAGGTTTGTTTATAGCTTTTTACTTTTGATGATTATACTTAGGCTTCAAAATTCATTAAAGTTGTGTTAATTTTTGAAGATTTTGATGAACAAAATTTGTAAAAAAAAAAAAATCAATCAAAATCATTTTATTTTCTGCAATAATCAAATAGCCAATGGAAAAATCCTATTGGCTTTTTGTTGAGGGAAACCGGGTGATGCTAACTTTCTGATTAATATACAAAATTATATAATCCTCCCAGCACTACATTATTTATACAAATATCAATTAATTCAACATTTTAATGACATGGCAAGGTTAGTTCATGTTGTAAAATGTCAAAAACTTAATGAGATTTATAAATGAATCGATCATAATATTTGTAAACATATTATTAACAATACTTTTTACCACAAAAAAATATATTTAAAAACATTTTTTAAAATAATGATTAAGATTAGGAATGATAGGAATGATTAAAAAAAGGAAATGATAGTATATGATAGCTTTGTGTGAGGAACATACTGAAATTACAGTCGTATTCAGCTTGACGGTCATGGTCACCATTCCCTTTCACTTTATGAAAAAAAAAAAAACAGGTCCGACAACCTGCTATAAATATTTCCTTCTGTTTTCCTCAGAAGAATGAAAGTCATGTGGATATGAAAAGAAATGAAGGCGAGCAGGATGACGGATTTTTCATTCCTAGGTGAACTATTCCTCTAATTCGAATAAGACAAGGGGTGCAAAAATATGCAGCAAAAAAAAAAAAAAAAAAGGATTCTCTCACCACAGGGCAAAACGATCTTGATGATATCTAAACTAAGCCAGCTATTCCCTGCAGAACAGGTGGTAAACACACCATATCCACATTACAGCCATAATGCTTTTTATAGCCTGTCTGCAGAGCCGAAGAACAGTAATGGGGAGTGAGTTATGACAATAATAACTCTGCCTCTTCATAATCAGGTAATCAATTCAATCTTCTGCCAATTGTCTCAGACAAATGCTTCTTCCGCATCCCCTGTAGAATGTAATTGAAGGGTTCTGTCGTTATTGACTCGTGTAGAGTAAACACCTGTGAGGAAATCACTGAAAAGAAAACTTTAAGTACTTCCATTGTCCTAAAGTCAGAGAGGCTTTTGAACAGGTTTTTGGTTAAATGCCTGAAATAAGGTCAGTGATTAACCCTTTCCCCACCAGAGAAGTTGCCAGCGCCAGCATTTTTGATCATGTTCACAAATCTTTTGCAAACCCCATAATATATTGTTTTATGAATATGTAAACAGTGAATATATCAAAAGAAAGAACATAGAGATTGGTTAAAAAAAATAAATGTGGGTAAGTTCTATCAAAAAAACATTTCAAACAAAAAGCTGAGAAAATTGCATTGTTGTCAATTTGTCAAATCAGTTTCAGAACAATGATCAAAACATAAATTATCGGAGATCAAGTCCATCAACGCCACTGAACTGAATAGCAGTATACCCGTGGGCATCATTTTTCTTAGTAACATTAGGCAGTTTTTATTTATATGCTGTTGAATGATTGTTGATCATGTAAGCTTTCTGGTGTGTAAACAATTTCTATACACTCCTTCTGGTTTACATAGATCTTCTTTGCTAGTTTTTGGATCCGGAGATTTTGGATCCATTTGAGCTCAGAATATTTCACATTTCATTATATGACATAAAAGTACCCCACTCATAATTTAGCAAGCTTTTACGTGTTTTGAAAAGGCGGCTGGTAACAAGTGGCTAAACGGGACTACAAAAATTGTCGGGCCAGGAATGTCGACCAGGAAAACTGATACTCACTAGTTCGCTTTCACAGCCTCAATGTGTTTATAACTGCACTCATACAAACTATTCTATCTCTAACTTTCCAACTTGTAGATTTTAAATATAGATTGAAAGAGTTTTCTAAAGCTTAGTGGTGACATTGAGGTTTGTTTATAGCTTTTTACTTTTGATGATTATACTTAGGCTTCAAAATTCATTAAAGTTGTGTTAATTTTTGAAGATTTTGATGAACAAAATTTGTAAAAAAAAAAAAATCAATCAAAATCATTTTATTTTCTGCAATAATCAAATAGCCAATGGAAAAATCCTATTGGCTTTTTGTTGAGGGAAACCGGGTGATGCTAACTTTCTGATTAATATACAAAATTATATAATCCTCCCAGCACTACATTATTTATACAAATATCAATTAATTCAACATTTTAATGACATGGCAAGGTTAGTTCATGTTGTAAAATGTCAAAAACTTAATGAGATTTATAAATGAATCGATCATAATATTTGTAAACATATTATTAACAATACTTTTTACCACAAAAAAATATATTTAAAAACATTTTTTAAAATAATGATTAAGATTAGGAATGATAGGAATGATTAAAAAAAGGAAATGATAGTATATGATAGCTTTGTGTGAGGAACATACTGAAATTACAGTCGTATTCAGCTTGACGGTCATGGTCACCATTCCCTTTCACTTTATGAAAAAAAAAAAAACAGGTCCGACAACCTGCTATAAATATTTCCTTCTGTTTTCCTCAGAAGAATGAAAGTCATGTGGATATGAAAAGAAATGAAGGCGAGCAGGATGACGGATTTTTCATTCCTAGGTGAACTATTCCTCTAATTCGAATAAGACAAGGGGTGCAAAAATATGCAGCAAAAAAAAAAAAAAAAGGATTCTCTCACCACAGGGCAAAACGATCTTGATGATATCTAAACTAAGCCAGCTATTCCCTGCAGAACAGGTGGTAAACACACCATATCCACATTACAGCCATAATGCTTTTTATAGCCTGTCTGCAGAGCCGAAGAACAGTAATGGGGAGTGAGTTATGACAATAATAACTCTGCCTCTTCATAATCAGGTAATCAATTCAATCTTCTGCCAATTGTCTCAGACAAATGCTTCTTCCGCATCCCCTGTAGAATGTAATTGAAGGGTTCTGTCGTTATTGACTCGTGTAGAGGAAACACCTGTGAGGTCGTCGTCTGTTTTGGTGGGCATCCATTAATTTCAGATGAGAAAGATTAACAAAGTGTATGTAAATTCATATTTTGCCACTTGAAATTTCTTTATACATCTCGAGGTCCCCCATTAGCATTACCAATAATATGTCTGTAAACTGTAGGTTAATGTAAAGTAATTTTTTATACAAATTCAATCTTTATTACTCCATAAATAAAAATCTGCAAACATCTCACTGGTACACTTAAAGGAATAGTTCTTCACCCAGAAATGAAACTTTGCTGAAAATGTACTCACCTCAGGCCATCCAAGATGTAGATGAGATATCAACAATGGATCCTCTGCAGTGAATGGGTGCCACCAGAATGAGAGTTCAGATACAGTAACTCATGAAAAACATCACAATAATCCACAATCCACATGACTCCAGACCATCAATTCATGTCTTGCAAGTGAAAAGCTGTGTTTTTAGAATCAAAATTCATCAAAACATTTTTAACTTCAAACCACTGCACCAGATAAAATACAAGATCTTTATCCATAATATTGCTTTCTCCAGTGAAAAAGTTGTCTCGTCTGAATCAGGAGAAAAATATGCACAGATCAACACTGTTTAGAAGTGAAAACAGTCCAAAACAGTTCTAAACAAATATGTCTTTTTCACTGGAGGAAGAATTATTATGGATTATGGGCTGGTATTTTGGCCAGAAGCAACAGTTTAGCATCAACATGCCTCAACGATGGAATTTTTTATTTTTTTTTACAAACATGCAGCTTTTTACTTCACAAGAAGTTAATTGATGGACTGGAGTCGTGTCTTGCATTTATGTATTATTGTGATGTTTTTATCAGCTGTTTGGACTCTCATTCTGATGGCACCCATTCACTGCAGAGGATCCATCGGTGAGCAAATGATGTAGCCTAATGTTAAATTTCGCCAAATCTGTTCCGATGAAGAAACAAACTCATCTATATCTTGGATGGCCTGAGTCCAAGCTAATTTTCAGCAGTTTGTCAATTTGGGGTGAACTATTCCTTCAAAGAGGATTTTCTTTGGAAAAAAATAAGATATTGTAGATAGAATTAGTATTAGGGATGTTCATTTCGATTATTTTTCCTAAACGACAACCGACGCTCGTTAACCGATTATTAACCGTTAACCGACAAGATTATTTTAAATTAGAATTGAATTAAATTAGAAAGGATAAGTGTCTGTGACCCTTTAAAAATACTAACATTTGTTTCCCGGGGATTAATTTTACATGCCAAAAAGCAGCAAACAACAGAACATGAGGATTCACATGGTCTTCACATACCACCTCCCGCACCTGCAGCGCTTCTGCCAGAAATATATCTTTACTTAATAATAAATTAAGAAAATGAAAGAAAAACTGTGCAACAAGTAGCCTATATGCAGAGTTTCGGTTCATTTTTGTGCTGCGTGAAAGGAAACTAGACGGCAGAAAGCGGCATCCTATTTTTCTTTAGGCTTATTTTACGCACAAAGATTTGTTTGTTTTTATTGTGAATGTACACAAATAAAGGCAAACCTTTTACAATTCTGATTATCTTTAGGACTAAAAGGAGTAGTTGCTTCCACTGTTAGAAGGAAAAAATTCAAGTGATTGCGCCGGCGCCGCATGCGCGCACACAGTTAAGCATTGCTGCCTTGACAATGCAGCCTGTTCATTATCATAATAAAATACAATCAGTCAAACATATGGGGAAAAAAAACACTGCTCAGTTTAAATATGTAGAAAAATCTGTGCCGTAATTATCACCATACCGCCTTGATGTTAAGCAAAACATTTTGTTTTATGTGGATATTGGAAAGCGAGTGATAGGCTAAATAATAAATAATAATTTTGCATTCAAATACATCGCGAATACGAAAATATTTGATTTTGTGTCGAATGAGAGACCCAACGTTGGTTTCAGTTTCGTTTTAGCCTAAATGAATTCGTTTTGGCTTGTCGTTTATATTGCTAGGCCTATAACTTCTTATATTTTTTATTCTTGTTATTTTCTAAATACTGTTAATTGAATGGATTTGTTGTGGAGTGAGGGGAACTAAAATAGCCTAGCTATGCTTACAGTGTTTATTATAATGTTTGTAAACATTTCGCGTCGGCATTAGGCCTATTTCTGAATGAAATAATAAAATGCGACTTATTCGTTTTTTCTTTTCTTTAAAAAACTAATTATTTTAACCATGCAGCAAACCTTTTAAATATTTTGATAAATTACTGAAAATAAATAAATAAATTACTTTTTAAACCGTTTAACTGATTGTATTAATCGGTCAAAATTCTTAACGGTCGGTTAACGGTTAACCGGTTAAAATGAACATCCCTAATTAGTATAATAGTTTTATTCTCTGAACATTTCTTGAGCTTTTATTGCTGAGATATAAAAAGACAACAGAAGTTGACGTGTCAGCCTCTCCAGGCAAAAACGAGGGGATCTTTCCTGCAGAGGAAATGCTAAGCTGTGGGAGAGATGCAAGGAGCAGGGAGCTGTATCGATCGGAGCTTTAGCAAAATCTACCGTTGCATCTGTGCCAATGAGAGGAAGAAAAATTAGATCAAAACCTTCTGTCCGCGATTGAATCATGCTGGTGTCACTCACAAAATCTCTAAGAGTGGGCCACGGCTCCAGAGAAATCAATATGGCATGGATAGATATTAATGTTCGGTATTATCAAGTCCAATTGAACTCACATTGAACAGAAGAGACCTAATCGTTTTATTAACAGTTTATAGTCAAAGTGTGTTACAAGTCTCTTCCATCTTTTAAAAGACAACCACACTAGCACTGAAAACAGCCATTGTCAAAGTCATCCAGCTAAAAAATGAGTCAGTATTGATCTGAGCATTCAGCAAACAACCGTGTAGAACCATCTTGTAAATCAGAGAGATGAAAGCATGACAACAATTGGAAAATGACAGACTCTTAGTATTTTCTTTAAACAATTGTGTGTCAGTGGTCAATATTTTCTTCTGTGACTGGGTTTGACCCAAAAGCCCTATTTGCACGGGATTAGTATTACCTGGTGACCTCTAGTAATTTGTAATAATTGCGGAGATTGTCTGTGATCTTAATCCCGTGCAAACTGGCCATGTCTATAATTTGTAAAGTAAAAATTCAACCGCAAATGACCTACCATATTTCACCGAACACAGAGGTCCTGTGATGATATTAGTCCCGTGCAAATCGGCATCTCTGTGATTTGGCCTGGATTTGGCGGGGTTGTATATAATTTTTTCAAGGTTTTTGTTTCCTGTGCACCCCTTTTTATCCATCTTTCTCGAAGAATGGAGGCTGTGTTGGAGTGTTTTGATAGTATTTTGGGCGTTGGGTCATATCGCTAAATAGGGGAGGTTCTAGGATTTCATCCACAGGCTGGCTGAGCCTTCAGACAGACCATTAGATATAACAAATTACCTAAATTGTATAACCTAAAAAGTAAATATACACAAATATCCATTAAAGCTACAGTTACTTAGTTAAGAGCAGCGAGTCATTCTCTCTTTTTCTTTTATTGTTTGATTTTATTCTTTTATTGTTAACATTATTAACATAGCCTAAGAAATGAACAGGTCCGTTAATGCGCATCCGATATTTTCTTAACTATTTATGTTCAATTAAGATGTAACCATCTGTTTTTACGTCGATACTCGTCAAGACAGCCATTCAGAGATAATTTTGCGCCAATTTTCTCAAGACCTGAAAAAGAACTCAATTTGGTATTTGCTTGTTGTCTGAGAGACAGCTTCCTTGTGTGCGCGCTTCAGGTGTGTGCGCGCACAGAGACGATCCATGACAGAGCGCGAGTACCGCATTGAGATCTCTTTCGTGCCGTCTTGTGCTTGAATAGCTTAAAATCACTTAAATATTTAAACTGACAAGCCTTAAAACACATGAGAATGATAAACTTTGAGGAAGCAGCACTGGACCGATCGTTCAGATAGTTTTAGGGGGCTGAGACGACAGATAGGGGGGCTGAAGCCCACTTAAAAAGGGTCTAGAACTGCCCGTCTCTATACACCGATACACATTTGCAGAAAGAGAAAGCTGAAAACCATCAGAAGAGTGAAAACAAAAAGAACGATTAGATGGATGACATGTATAGCAGCATGGAACATTCATATCCGGGAGATAAGTCAGTAAATTCGAGTAAAATCACAGGCTTCGCTTATCCCGTGCGAATGTGCCACACGAAATTCAGATGTGGTGGGGTAATTTCTAAATCGCACGAGGTCCCCAGATAATACTAATCCCGTGCAAATAGGGCTAAAGAGGTCTTTACGAAAACAAAGATGTGAATCACAACCCCGGGATTTTGCTGCAGATCTCAGAGTGACAAGTTTATTTTGCGTACACAGCAGAGGATCAAAGATGCACAGTGGATGACGGTAAATCACACAAGAAAGTAGCCTATGATAATTGCATACCAGTAATGCATAGTGCTTTTTACAGTGTGAAGATGATGTCATCGTTTTCCAAATGTGCATTTTATTTTTATCATCTCAGGGTCGCGGTGGTCTGTCTGTGAAAACCTGAAGCAGAATAAAGATGGCTAGCTGTAACCTCAGGCAGAAACAGACTGCAGAATTCATGACAGTCATAGCACAGCTCTCTGCTTCGTATAGCTAACTTTATAAGGCATAAGGTTTGATTGATTGGAAAGGCCCAGTTAGCCCCTGCTGGAAGATGCTGTAACTACAACATTCTGGCATTGCTGGCTATTCAAAACATGCATATACTTGGGAAAAATGGTGTCGGATTTACTTTAAAACAATTTTCACAAAATTCACAGATCATTTCACAATTAATTACAAAGAAATGGCAAGTAACACATATAATTAAACATGAATTTTTAAAGTAGAAAGAATAAACTAGTATTTATTTTCAAAACCTACTCTACTGGCGCTTTTCCGCTGCATGGTATACGACTCAGCTCGGCACGGCACGGTTCGGCTCGGCACAGTTTGCGTTTCCACTGCAGTTCAGTACCGCTTTGTGCGTTTCCACTGCAGTTCATCCTTAGTTACAACTTTGAAAAATAATTTTCAACAAGTTTTTTCAGGCTCATAATAAATTTCATTTCAAACGTTTTTTTGAAACATGATTATAAAGCATCAACTGCCTTTAATAATAACAACAACAAAATCCAACAGGATCTTTAAAATTGACTTAAAGGGGTCCTATTATGCTCTTTTACAAAGTCTTGATTTTGTTTTGGAGGTGTACTAGAACACACTCTCATGCTTGGTGGTTCGAAAAAAACGCATTATTTTTCACTTAATTTACATGATTACAATACCTTTCTCCCCAGCCTGGCACAAACGGCTCGATTAGTTCCGGGTTTGAAGGCCCGCCTTCCGAAAAACAAAATATGTTGTGATTGGTTAGCTGTCCCAGTGCGTTGTGATTGGCGAACAGCTTAGATGGTGTTTCAGTATTGCCACGCCCCTTGCCAAAGCAGCAAGTTCCGTCTGCTCCGGTTTAGTTAAGGATGGCATCAATATTGCCATATCAATTTGAGCCGGATTCAGACCCCGAGAATATTGCAGAGGATCGCGCAGAACCTTTGCATGCATGGATATGGACAGACATGGCGAAAACTTGACGCTACAGCAGCTCTTCTTCTTCATTTTTTCTCTGATGCACTAACTCTGCAGCAGCACTTCTTCGTCGTCGTCTTGTCTGATGCACTCAACCAAGCGACCTCGAAGTCCCTACCCCCAACCATTCGAATTTCCGTAAGTGGGACTTATTTTAATGATATTCTAATGGGCCGCTTTGTGACATCACAAAACCCGTAAAACAACGCTGTAGTCCAAATGAGCCGTTCGTTGTAGCTCTTGAAAATGGATTTTTTTTTTTAACTAAATATCTCCCTTTGGAGTGGACTTTGAGATTTGTAACTTTGTAGATCTTTTTTATGCTCAAACATACACACTACACACTGACTAAAATTCAAAAAGTGAAAAAGCATAATAGGACCCCTTTAAATAAATAAATATGCTATTATTTATTTGTAAATTTATTTAGTATAGCATTACTATATATTAGTACTATTATTATACTATTCAGTTAAAATAAAACATTTTATATACAATTACTATTAAAAACAAAATATATAATATTGTTAAATAAATAAACTTATTTATTAGTATCTTTATTTAGTATATTATTAGTATATATTAGTACTATTATTATACTATTCAATCAAAATAAAACTTTTGATATACAAGTATTATTAAAATAATGAAAATCAAACAAACAAACAAACATAAAAATAAAATAAAAAAAATTATATTCACGCTTTAAAATTTAATGGGTTAATTTGAGTCACAATGGACCATGACACAATTTTTTTGGCCTAATTTGTCTATTACCTATCCATCACTGCAAGATAATGTAATGATTATAATCAGATTAAATGAATAGGTCAAGACTTTCCACAAAAGACTGACAAGATTAGTTTAACAGTGCAGTGCTCAGTGTGGTTTATCCAATCCACCACCATGCATCTGTGACAGGAGAGGACTTTTAAAACACAGTTCATTTATTTTTTTGAGAACAGGGTCTGTCTGAGTCTCCATGGTGACAGGTTTATTAGGTAAAGACGTGTTTTCAAACCTTTTTCTAGGGCTTTGGATGGGGACCTAATAGGTCATTTCTGGCCTTTGTGATTCACTCTTTGCAGGCTATTATAAAAAAAGATATAGTGCTGGACATGTTGTAGAAATTATATTATCCACACATATATGGAGAAGATATGTACACTACTCCAGGAGAAACTATGAGCACTTAATGTGGTTTTTGCATTTCTGGATTTAGGTGAGTCAAATCTGTGATCCATGGTTCATGAAATTCAAATCTGTGGTCTTGTCAACTGTGTGAGATGTTCTTTTCCCTCTTCCCTCTCATCACTGCTTTCTCCAGTTCAAACTCAGCATTCCTAAACAAAATTTCAGTCTGTTTGCTCATAATACACAAAAGCACAAACACAATACTGCAAACAGCTTTTCTTAAAATTGCAAGTTTTACAATAATTGCACATATGTGTTATATTTATTACTAAGAATTTTAACCACCAAGAAACTGTATTTAAGGAAATGCCACTTGAATCCCCAGTAATAGGCCTATCTGTTTAGCAGCATAATAAATATATTTTGTGCTGTTAGAGGGCCAAGTGTACTCAGCACTATTTTTGTCTGACTGTTGAATACTACAACACATGTTGAAACGTGTTTGTCAGGCAAAAAGCAGAAGGCAAAACCAGACCACCTACTGCATATTACACCTAATGCGTTATTAATGCGAAATCTTGATTGTGATAATGAAATAATCAACAACCTAACAATATTAACTTTTAAAAATGCAAGTAAGGAACATTTGAAACATATAACGTGAAACTTGTCTGTAACTCTGTTTCATGTCGTAGTCAAAGATGAATCACACATACATACATATATATATATAAATATAAATTTCATTAAAAAGGATATATTGTCATTACTAATATAAATATATATCCAGTTTTATTTAATATTAAGTGTTTGTACCACAGGTTGTGAGAAAGTAATACTCACCACAGTGAAATTGTGTCTAAATAGCACTTTCTGTAAAATTATTTGCTATTTATATTGCTAAAGTAGTTACCAAAAAGTGCAGGGTATTTCACCCAGCTCAAGTCTTATACCCATACTATGGATGGACACCATAATAATAATATATAACAAATAGTGTAAAGCACCCTGTCACCAATTAAGCACATGAGTGAAAGCCTATGATTAAATCTCAAGTAGCAGAATAAAACCCATTATCTGAAGGGAAAAGTCGACATTATGCAAAATGCATATCAACAACCATATGTTATTTACGAATAATGTATACTGAGTGTTGCGAGACGAAGATTTGGAAGTGGAATTTATAATCACATTGACTGACAGGCCATCATTGGTACTCTATAAGCAAATACCTATAATAACAATAATAACAAAAAAGTGTTGTCTTTACCTACGATCCCAAACATGCAACATTCAAGAAAATGTCACTCATCAATATGTGTTAGTCAAAATTGTCAGTGAATACTTAAATGGATCTGGCATGTTCTTAAACAACAGTACAATCCTTTGAACACACTGTAGTCAAGTCAATTTATACAATAGAGTCTTCAAAGCACCTTCTCAGTATTAAACAGCAAAATGTCAAAATCAATAATGCAAACTTCAAAAATTAGGCAAAACTAAATTCTGCTGTAAAGCAGCTCTAGCTCAATAGTGTCATTATTGAGATCCAGTCAGTTCAGCATTGATTCAGTTCAGTTTAATAACTGAATCGTAAAGTTAATTCATTATGAAACAATTCAGCAATAAGCAGCTTTACAGGAGACAATTATTCTTGAGTCAGTGCAATGTTGACTCAATTCAGTTCAATAAGTGTTGATGATGCAAAATTCATGAATTATGTAATTAAACATGGTCATGTTAAATGTGTACTGGTGAACACCAACACTATATATTACAACTCACTCGTAGTCTTGTGTTGACAAATGTATCATTTGTAAAATAAAATTTTAAATTCAAATTGAAAAGTTTGCTGAAAGGTGATGAGTTTGACTCATGAATTTTTTTTTATCAGTCAGGTCTTCACATCTTCCACGTCTTTCATGAGTCTACCAGGGAAGGATTTGATGTTGAGGCACTTGAAGGGAATGATGCATCTGAGCAAAAAGAGAAGACAGATCTAAATAAAATGTCAGATTTTGAATAAAATATTGACTAACAATAAAATGATATGTAATTTATTTATAAAAAAGTGAAACTATAGACCAAGTGTCCAATAAAAACAGAGCCATACCATCTTTCGAATGAGCTCTGAACAAAAGCTGTTTCCAGTTAGTCCTTGTGGGTCATTTTAGTATCAATAGGCAAATCAAATATTTCAGTGACTGCTATGATTAGCCAAATTAACAGCATTTTTACTGCACTTTGTGAAATAATGCTATAATGAATATTTTAGTGAACAAGCACAATGCAAAAACTAGACCACTGATAAGACAAAGCTTTAGTTTGTGTAATTGAAACTAATAATAGCCATCACAAGAAATTACTATAATGGATATTTATAAAATGGGTAGTTATGGTGGTTGATTATAATTTAGTTCCAGTTATTGATTATGAATAACTGAATGCCTAACAAACCCCTGATGTCGCTCATATATAAGGCCAGCTGCATAAATTGCTTAGACCCGTCTTAAAAATTGAGTAATCTCATTTGTTTTCTTCAAGACTGGTCATAAATGTTTAAAGTTGGTTACAAAAAGACAGAGGTGTATAGAGTACCTGAAAACCATACTTGAGTAAAAGCACAGGCCTACCATGTTGCAAAAATTACTCCATTTACAAGTTACAAGTCACCAATTACAAAACGACTTGAGTAATGCCGAGTTCACACTGCACGATTTTCAAAGTCGTCAGATCACCATTGTTTTCACACTGCACGACTATCTGAGGTATAACATTCAGTTGATGCTGTGTTCAGATTGCATGATGGATCAGCAACAGGAGGTTACACACCACATGACTATACAATAGGAAGAATCGCTGACAACTCTGTCTGCTCCACAAACTACGTTTCACAACCAAAAGCACACGAGAAGTGAAAAGGAAATAACTCCTCCCGAACTTCCTGCTGCCCTGTATCTTGCTCTCTCATTGGCTGTAGGTCATCGCCAATGTATTTTTCAGTCAGACTAGTGATGGGAAGTTTGGATCATTTTACCGACTCGGACCTTTGAGTCTCCTTCAGCAAAATGAACAAATCTTTTTTCGAGTCATTTCGTTCATTTTAGCAAAATATAATTAAAATGTTACGTGTTACTTCCCTAACACGTCTACTACTTACGCAAACGTTGATCACACTATAAACAATTCAAAACTATAATGCTATAAGAAACAGAAAAGATTTATTCATTGTTTACCTGGGTCTTCAGTCTATGATTAGCTCACCTCACCTCTTATCTGACAAGTCTTCGGGTTTGAGTAGTTCGTTCATCACGTGACAGCCCCATAAACTTAACCAATGCAGTCTGAGCCGGAAAGAGAATTATATATAACATATGTAATATATAACACTGTTCTAGTAGTTTTTGGATATTTTAATAAAAAAATCTTACATATTGTGCCTTTAAGTATTTTTATTTTTTAAATATTTATTGAATGTAGGCTTTAAAGATGCAAAAGTCCTCAACACCTAAGAGATGTGCCAGTGAAAAAACAAGAAACTGTTGATTTGTAAGGAAAGCAATCACATTTATTTTCTATAATCAAAATAAAACCGAAAATTCCAATAAATCAATCAACACAACTGCCTCTTAAACATCTACAGACACACTTAAGTCTCAGTGAAGCGCAAGTGCTCAAAAAGGGCATAAGTAAACCAGTATCCTTCAAAAAGTTATCTTCAATATGACAGATAAATAAAATAATGTTAAGTAAAAATAAAAAGTCAAAGGCTTCTTGCACTAGACATGCTGGTTTCGGCCTCATCGCTCATGGCATAAAGAAACCTTGATGACACGTTTCAGTGAGTAATGGCAAAATGCACAAGATATAGTACATTTAATGCCTGTAGATGGCAATATTGCTTCTTTTGTAGCAGAAATAAACTGCTGCAGAAAAAGTTGGGTGCCATGCAAAATGTTATGTGTAATTGAATGACTCATTACAAATGTATTGGAGTAAAGAGTACACCTATTCAAAAATGTAGTGAAGTAAAGAGTAAAAGTTGCTAATACCTTTGATACTCTTAAAAAAAAGATACTCAAGTACAGTAACTAATTACATTTACTCAAATATTTCACACCACTGCAAAAAGGTAGGCTGGCAGAAAAGTAAGACTGTTTATCTCTTGGTCAACTGCTAGTTGGTCTGACATAGTCTTATAGGGCTATGTTTATGCAACTGGCCCACACTACAAATCCTTTCAAAGTCAGCGGATGTTCTTTTCACAAAAACACAACTGTTTGTCGTCGCGTAATTTAGGCAAATTAATACCTCGGGAATTATCAATTGCTCAACGGATTAGTTCCTCGGTGAAGAAAGTATTGTATAACTGCGATGTTGATGCGAAATATTGACGTTACACTTTGAAATGATGTAAATGAATATTCCCGTGCTCTTAAGTGACGTAATGTTTCTGACCTGCTTCTTTCGAAAAGCTCACAAAACCACCCTGTCTATGAGACAGCGCTTCGGTAAAGTCGTATTTCACAAAAAAATGCAGCGTTAATTCGAAAAGTAACGGTAAGGTTACATTAATTCCTGAAGTAAAGAGGATTGTCATGTCCACGTGTGCTGTCCGAGGAAATAAAATTCGTGCTGGCCGAACACTGGCGTTTACTTACGGACGTACAGTAGTGCATCATGTTTAAGTAATAGTATATTTCAAATATATGTAACACAACAACGTTTTAGAAATGTGTGCTGTTCCGCTGTGAAATTCAGGCACGCGCCTATTTAATGTCAAGGGTTAAAAAAATAAAAAAAGAAGAAGAATGGTAGGGGTTACGTGATTGTGCGCAAGCTTGTGTGACGTCACAGAGTAGTAGAAGTAGTACAAAAGGCACGCGCTCAAACTTCGAACTTCGAGTTCAGAAGAATTTTTTGAGAGAGCCAGTGTAGAGACTCGACAGAAAGTGATTACTGACTGAAACGCTTTAGTAGACACACAGTGGTCACACACGAAGTCTATTCAGACTTAGAGTTTACACACACAGTGTGTTCACGGTTTATAACATAATCAAACAGAATGTCCAAGACATCTGTGTTTTTCGGTGAGTGCAGTGCAGTTAAGAGAGAAGCTGTGGATAGGCTGGAGATGATCAGTCTTACCTCAGACATAATATCTGACTCTGTCAGCACCAAAGAGGTGACAACAGGAGATTCAGGGAGCGTTAGTTCAGAAAATCAAGGTGGCATGAAGGCTTGTCCTACAGACAGTGTGGAGAACAGCCCAACAGGTGAGCTGGATGTTTCAAAGTTGTTTTCTTGGCTTAGTGTTTAACCCTTGGGCTCATTTTGGAAAGAATTCTCACCATTTCAGGACTATGAACTTACATTTATTTAATACATTCATCATAAAATGATTTTAATACATGATTTGTATTTCATGTGTAGATTCTTTGAATAGGTTACTATTCATTTTTCTTTATTTTAGCAAAACCTGCAAAAGGGAAGAAGGGGAAAGAAGTCCGCACTGTCTTTCGGAGAGTATGGAAGGCTGTAAAGCGCCCTGTCCTTTGCTGCGACCCGAACAGTGTGGTGTGTCTTACACCACAGCCAGACCTAGACGGTTCGGAGCTAATGCCCACCCCCAGTCCCTTCAGAATCACACCAATGGCTGACACAGATCCTGCCGACCCTGAGCTGGTGTGTCTGCCAGGCCAGGTCTGTGAAGATGTTGAGTCGTTGTGTGTGCCAGGTCCCTCCAGGACTGAGCAAACGGCGGACGCAGATCTGGCCGATCCTGAGTCGCCTGTGGCAGATCCGTCCAGTTCTGACCTGGGTGACGGTGAGTCACCATCTTTTATTTTCTGTTCTACTATTACTTGCAGTTGGAATCCTGTTTCACTGCCAGTAACTGCTTAAAAATCCAACCATGACTTTTGTTGTATTATTTTAATTTTTAATTGTATTAATTAGTAGCTGCAGCTCTAGTATTCATTCACAGAGATGTTTCTTAATAGTTTATTATTGACTTTTCTTCATTTTAGAAAAACCTAAAAAGGGGAGGAAAAGGAAAGCAGTCCATGCGCTCTTCCGGAGATTCCGTAAGGCCATAAAGCACCTCTTCCTCTGCTGTGACTCGACTCGATTGCCTGTTCAAGTTCCATCTGAGATCCCCGTTGAGCCTGAGCCAGGCTGTCTGACCAGGTCTAACCAGGTCTGTGCAGCTCTCCAGTCCTCCCAGTCTGTGCAAGCCACTCCAGAGTTGTTGCATGTGTCAGATTCATCAGATTCGGAGATCAGTCTGGATTGTGGTGAGTTGTCATTACCTTTTGAAATTTCTGCCCTTTTATTTTCGGCATTCTTTTCTACTTATCATTATTTAGGTTGTAAATCTGATACTCTTAACTTTCCTTACAGTAACTGCTTGTACCTGATTTACAGTGGAACTGAATTCAAAGGATAGGATTCTTTTAAGATTTTTTAAATGGATCTTATTCTTTAAATCGGGTCTATTTGATCTGTTCATATCAGACAATAAAAGGAAAGTACAGCCTCATGTATCGTAGGGCTGGGTATCGTTCAAAAATGTTCGATACCGATACCGATACCTTGACTTCGATACCGGTTCCTGAACGATACTTTTTTCGATACCAATTTTATGAAATCAATTTTAACAAGATTACATTATCTAAAAAAAATAAATTTTATTTTTCAGCTTGTTGATGTTTATACAATCTCAAAGACTCATCTCCTGAGCCACTGCACAAAGGAACAAAATTTAACCAACACAATAAATCAGTGCAAAATAGTTGTAATAAAGCTCAAATAGTCTTCAGTTTACACATCTGTTAGGCATTTACACGAGTGCGTGTTCGTTTTAAAACGCAGCTCAGACAGAATCATGATTTCTATTAATTTTCCACTGATTTACTGATGAGCATTAGCAGCTTCCAGCGCGGTCTGCTTGTGTATTGGCTCACTGACGCTGATGAGATTAACCCCTTAGGTATCGAAATTTGGTACCGAACGACGAGACGTTTTTCGATACTCGATGGTATCGAGGCAATTCGGTCGGTGCCTAAAAAGTATCGAACTCGATACCCAGCCCTACATGTATGTCCATGTTTTTTTTTCCTGTGTGTTTATCAGGATATAGAGTGTCTCTCTTTGTGGTGGGAGAGCTTCTAGGATGCGGAAGTTTTGGCAAGGTGTATGAGGGAACCCACATATTTGGCGATAGAATTAAGGTAAAGCACTTTTATTGACTTGAACCAACATTTTGCTCCATATGTAGAAATGTGTGTCCACTGTCTTGATTTAAACAGATTGTAGATGTGCATGTCTGGCACTTTGGTATGCTTGGAAAAACTGACTGTGCTTTTGCCATTCACAGGTTGCCATGAAGTACATCCACAAGCATGAAACTGACCGCTGTCTTGACATTGTAAGTTGACAAATCTAAGAATAATTTTGGTTGATTGAGTGACTATTGCTGTGCTGTAAATACTTGTAGCTAACATAAAGCAAAGGAAATGGACAACAAATATGTAAGTGCAAATCTAAATACAATGATGTTCATCATTCTACAGATCTTCTAAGTAATGAGTTACTCAAAGCCAACTGTTTGTTTTTCTCTAGGCTGGTTATTCCAAACCCGTAATTGCAGAAGTGGCGATGTTGCTTAGGTTGGGAGAACCTCCATTATGTCCCAACATCATCAAATTACACCACTGGATTGAGAATAAGAGGAGCTTCGTGCTCATTATGGAGTACCCGCAACCATGCTGTACCTTGCATCAGTACATCACATATTCAGATGACATGAATGAAGAAAAAGCACGCTGGTTAATCTGTCAGTTAGTCCAAGCTGTGAAACACTGCATTGACCGTGGAGTCTTCCATGGTGATATCCACACGGGGAACATCCTGGTGACTGACCACAATTTGGAGCTCAAACTAATTGACTTTGGTTGTGCTTATCCAATCAGCAGTGAGGGCGTTCTCAGCAGTGAATATCGAGGTATGTTTCGTGTTCCCATAGCAGAGTGCAGTGTCATTGATCACAGTATTGTCTTTTTGATAACCGCATTGCTCAACACTAAAAATGTTTCTCTTACAGGAGCACCACTCTACACCCCACCTGAGGTCATAGGGCATACCAAATTCCACGCTGACCCAGCATATGTCTGGGCAATAGGTGTTGTGCTGTTTGAAATCTTGCACGGGTATTTGCCATTTGGAAGCCAAGACGAAATACTGCGTGACTATGTTAAAGCGAAACTGACTTTATCCTCAGGTAAACGCAACAGACACCTCTTTACAGTCTCAGTGGCTATGTTTACATGCAACCAAATAATCCGTTTGTAATTGGATTGATGGCTCAATCGGAATGAAATTTAAATCGGATTGAAGGGGGTGGTTTATTCCTTTTCTAATACGATTGAGAGTGCATGTAAACACTCGATCGGATTGAACCCCGAAACTGAAAGGACTGTGCATGTGCAGAGACGCAGAAATAGCGTTATGACGTGCGGAACAAACAGCTCTTCGTTTTGAATAAAGTGTTGTATAAATGCGTGTCCTGTCATTATAAAACTCTACTTTCACTCGGCAACTGTGAAGTGGAGCAGGACAACCTCCCACCAGTCCTTGTTTTGGATTCAATCGGATTGAAGGGGGTGGTTTATTCCTTTTCTAATACGATTGAAAGTGCATGTAAACACTCGATCGGATTGAACCCCGAAACTGAAAGGACTGTGCATGTGCAGAGACGCAGAAATAGCGTTATGACGTGCGGAACAAACAGCTCTTCGTTTTGAATAAAGTGTTGTATAAATGCGTGTCCTGTCATTATAAAACTCTCCTTTCAGTGGAGTAGAGTGAAGTGGAGCAGGACAACCTCCCACCAGTCCTTGTTTTGGATACTCATCCACAGGCAACCCGTTTTGGGCGCGGGGGTGCGGGGAGGGGCATTTTTACTGCGTGATAAATATTAGCAGCACGGCACAGCGGCTTATATGTATATTTATCCATAAATGGATAAATATTAATTCTGCTGTTAAAAACAAATAAAGAAACCGTGTAGGAGAGTGGTTATTATGTGTAAACAGTGGAAAAACTATATATTTGTGTAGTGTGCACATGTCATGTGCATGTTCAGATTCATCAGTCGGAATGAATTCAGTCCGATTGAACCAAAAATTGTGCATGTAAACGTAGCCACTGACAGACAAAATAGATATGTTACCCTTGACCATAAAACCAGTCATAAGGATCACTTTTTTGAAATTGAGATTTATCCATTGATGTATGGTTTGTTATGATATGACAATATTTGGCCGAGATACAACTATTTGAAAATCTGGAATCTGAGGGTGCAGAAAAATCTAAATATTGAGAAAATCGCCTTTAAAGTTGTCCAAATGAAGTTCTTAGCAATGCATATTACTAATCAAAAATTAAGTTTTGATATATTTACGGTAGGAAATTTACAAATATCTTCATGGAACATGATCTTTACTTAATGTCCTAATGATTTTTGGCATAAAAGACAAATCAATAATTTTGACCCATACAATGTATTTTTGGCTATTGCTACAAATATAACCCAGCGACTTAAGACTGGTTCTGTGGTCTAGGGTCCCATAGGTCAGACAGGATATAACAGGAAGTCTAGCAAGTAACAAATGTTTACCAATGTGACTGTAGACATAATTATTTAACTGGGGATATTTATATTATCTAATAATGAAATTTTATATGGTAAAACATTTACTCTTCAAAAGCTTTTTCATATGTCAACATTGATGTTGAGTAAGACTAACCCGCACTCTCCCTCTGAAAACTTTACAGCATGCCATGACCTGATTTTCCAGTGTTTGATCCGCAATCCAGCAAACAGACTGATGCTACAGCATCTAGAAGAGCACAGGTGGTTTATGAACTAGATTGCAAGAAGACAGCGGATCCCATGCATCGGTTAGACGAGAAAAGGTAGTGAAACACTATCAGTTCCCTCTTGCCCATTGGAAGAGTCATGAACATGGAGACGAAAACTAGACACAAACTAGTACACAAACTTTTTTTTATAGTTCAACTGTTTAATTTGCACTGGCATATTGTAAGAGGTGGTACGGAGATTCATCCAATAAGAATTTTAGATTACATAATATAGTGATGAAAAGGAATTAACAAAATCCATATACAGAGGCTTTCTGGTACAAAAGAGATCCCTCTCCATCTGTGCCTCGCGGACCAGAAGACAAGCTTAATGAACCCCACTTTTACAATCTCCATCTACCCCTTGCACTTCAATACATGAGTAGTAGATATCAGGAAATCAAAAAAGCAAATGTGAATATACAGAGAGAGAGAAAAGTCAGGCTGAGCTTATTATTTCTTTTCTTTCATTTTTCTTTATTTTAGAAAAACCTGCAAAAGGGAGGAAGGGGAAAGAAGTCTGTGCTCTCTGTCGGAGAGTATGGAAAGCTGGAAAGCTGCCAAAGATTGGTATGTCTTACACCACAGCCAGACCTAGACGGTTCAGAGCTAATGCCTGCCCCGAGTCCCTTCAGAATCACACCAATGGCTGACACAGATCCTGCCGACCCTGAGCTGGTGTGTCTGCCAGGGTCTGTGAAGATGTTGAGTCGATGTGTCTGCTAGGTCCCTCCAGGACTGAGCAAACGGCGGACGCAGATCTGGCCGATCCGGAGTCGTCACCTGTTGCAGATCCATCCAGTTCTGACTTGGGTGACGGTGAGCCATCATTACTTTGGTTCATGTTATTTCTACCATTTTTAATTTTCTATGTTCTCTATCATTACTTGTAGTTGTAATTCTGATTCACTGTTAGTAACTGCTTAAAAATCCAACAATGACTTCTGTTGTATTATTTTCACTTTTAATTGTATTAATTATGCCGCTTTTCCACTGCATGGTACGGCTCGGTTTGGTTTGCGTTTCCACTGCAGTTTAGTACCGCTTAAGAGTGGGCGGGATTATAGACATCTCGTTATAGTTGCGCTGCCTCTACTGCCGCAACCTCCTGAAAAATGTCCCATCAAGCTCTCGCTGGATCCGCTCCTCGGCTATCAACGAGAGGAACGTCTGTACTTCCTCAACAGACCACGAGAAAGGTGCATTCGTTCAAAAAAAAAGTTTACATTTACATTTAGTTGCGTTCGATCCTCGTTGGCTGTGCTGATTTAATCTAGCGGGTCTAGTGTCTCATGTTCAGTGACGCAGGTAGTGGCGATTCTCTCCGGCAAATCGGTGATCAGCAGGGTTTACACATGTCACATTTTGGTAACGGTACGGCTCGCTTGGAACCTCAGCCGAGGTGGTACTGAAAAAAGTACCAGGTACTGTGCACAGTGGAAAACCCCCCAAAAGTGAGCCGTGCCATACCATGCAGTGGAAAAGCGCCATTAGTAGCTGCAGCTCTAATAAACATTCACAGAGATGTTTCTAATAGTTTATTCATTTTTCTTCCTTTTTAGAAAAACTTAGAAAAGCGAGGAAGAGGAAGGCAGTCAATGCGTTCTTCCGGAGATACGGTAAGGCCGTAAAGCACCTCTTCCTTTGCTGCGACTCGAACAGAGTCCAGCATCTTACACCACAACTGGATCTAGATGATTATGAGCCAATAGGCTACCTGTCCAAGTTCCCTCTGAGATGAAGTCAGCAGATGACACCATCCCTGTTGAGCCTGATCCAGGCTGTCTGACCAGGTCTATGCGGATCTTCAGTCCCCGTCTGTGCAAGCGGATTTGGTCAACCGATTTGGATTAATATACTTTAAAAGAATATACCTATATTTAATAATATACTTTAAAAGAATACATTTAATTTACACTTAAGTATAATATTTTCAAAAACCTAAATGTATATTATTTGTAATTGATTTCTGATATTATATATTATATTATATTATTCTTTATATTTACTTTCATAATTGCTTCTATTTTCTGAAATATGGTTAATGTGCACTGCCAAATGTACTGGCAAGCAGTTAACGTGAACTAAAATATAAAGAATATTTTTATATAAAATATTAAAATAATAATGTTACATTTACACGATTGTATAATTAAATGTTTAATTATTTTTTCTAATAATGAAGTGCCAATTTAGTATATTTAAAATGTATTTCTAATACATTTATATCTAATAAAGTGTATTTTAATTAAACGCTCTGTAATGTTTTTTAAGAAGTATTTTCATTAAAATTAAATGCATTTAATTTTAACTGAATTTAAATGAAATTAATTTTGTTTTAATGATTTTTAATGTGACTTAATTACGGATTAATTTTAAAACATTTAATATGTGATACTTAAATTAGCATTGTACTTTACAACACTATAAACATGCTTTTGGCCTTATTTAGTACAATTTAATTTACAGATTAAATCTGAAGTGCACATTGGTAATAAACATGCAATTTAAAGCATATTAAACAATATCTACTCCACTCTTTACAAACATTTGATCATTTTTAATTCTATTATATGCATTTTATTTTTAATTGTTATATAAATACTTCACAATATGTTACATTTCAGACTTTTGGAAATTTTACTGTCAGGAAATAATTGTTGTACTGACCAAATGTATTGCAGGATTTTTAACCAGGTTGTACTGGAGTATACGGTTTAAGCAGGAGTATTGAAGTTTAGAAAAATAAATTTCAAGTGCATTTATGCGCACAGTATATATTATAAAAACATTTAGAATACATTAACAAATGTACTTTTGGACAACACACTTCAGCTGAAATTAAAATCACTTATTTTACATGTGCTCTAGTATATTAGTCAATACATCAACATAAGTATACTTATTTAAAGCACTACAAAAACAAAATGATTTAAACTGTATGTTTAAGTAAAACTCAATTACACATTATTACAAAGTACCACGAGAGCGATTCTAAAGCATAAGGAGCCGTCTGCTCGCTATAGCTCTCACGGTACTTTGATGTCATACACTGATCGGTCTGTGTAGCGCTGCTTCAAGTCGAACACATCGATTGTCTTTAGCTTTGTTCTGTGTAACCTGTGGTTTGGTGAGTTTGTTCATGGTCAGGCCTAGTCAAGTCTCTATTTATCTTGTATTTGGTCATGTTTTTGGATTTCAATAAACTGCACATGGGTTTTTCAACTCGCCTTCAGTGGACATTTGTTACACTAACATTCCACACTTCAATTTTTTGGGTTAATTAAGTGCATCATCCAGGTATTTAAAGTGCACTTTTCTTTTTGGAATTTTAAGTGTGAACACTACTCAAACTATTTATGCTACAAAACTTTACTTTACTTTACTTTACTTTTAGTCATTTAGCAGACGCTTTTATCCAAAGCGACTTACAAATAAGAAAAAGTAATTAAAACTAAAAGCTAAAACTCTATAAATACTAAACAGTGATACTTATGTCCTTTGTCGGTGTCCCTGCCCGGTGGAGTCGCATGGTAGAGTCGATGGTCTTTACACTCTTCGGTCTTACCACGACCGCAGCCGCGACCGCTTTCGCGGTAAACTAAGCTTCTTTTTAATTAGTTTAACAAAACTCAAATTGAATTCAGCTGGACACACTTTCCTGTTTATCACAACAAATGGCCAAGCAAAGCGCACGACACTGACAAGGTACGCGATACAGTACGACACCAAACGCCATTTCAGCACGTCTCCACAGTAAACAAAACAAGCATAGAGTACATAAGTACGCAAATTGGGATGCACCTATCGTTGTGAAAGTGTACTATCTTTAAGTACACTTAAGTGGCCTTTAATGCGAGTAATATTATATTATCTGCAAGTACACTTTTTAGAAAGTGTACTTTTAAGAATTAAAGTACACTTAAAGTGCACATTCAATACAATTACTCTTTTTAACAAGGGGAATTGGGCTAATTAGTGCTCCATTTACCAGAAATGTGCAAACGACAGTAATACAGATATTCTTCTATGGTACCCTTTGTAAAACTAACAGAAATGCAGTATATTAATTAACTGTTAAGAGTTAATTTATTTCAATACGAAACCCGACTGTAACACCTGAGAAACACATTAGTGCTTGACAGACAATTTTCTCTGAGATGTTAAGAAAAGTGAGCCAATATAGCTGTACTGCACATCAAAACAGCCTGACTTCTAAAACCCTGACAGCCCTGAAGTCAAATAAAGAGAAGCAGGTCTGTATTTTTATGCTCTTGACAGCTCACAATTAAGCTAAAACACCTTTATATATAAGATTTCCTCTTCTTTTATTGGTTGACATAGCCTACGCTATAGCCCATTAAAGCAGATATTTGCATAATGTTAACGGATGGCACAAGGACTGCATTATCTTTGCAATGAAAACAGTGGAAGTATCTTGGTCCCAGGTGAGGATCTGACAACTTGCTGCGTTATCACATAGGGGTCAGATTCCAGTCTTGGTTGTTTATATAACCTTCATTAATAAGATTTTTATGCAAAGCTTGTTAAAGAGGCCGGGACAGACCCTGGAGCAGCCCACATTGAAGTGCCTCGCTTAAGGCCACAACAGAAGAGGAAATCTCAGTAATTCTCCACCTCAGTCACTTCACCTGGAAACCAAACTGAAATCTGTGTGTCAGTAGCCTATATTCTCACCACAAGAAAAAGCTAAATTAAAATGCACATTCTTTTAGATTTTTATTTTAGATAAATGGCTGTTACCTCAATTCAGCAGTCCTGAATATCACTAAGTCACAATTTACCCTTTGTTAAGCTCCACCCTTCTACCGTTAACGTCTCACAATTATGACTTGTGTGTGTTTTCAGAATTGGGAGCTTATATCTTTTAATTCTAAGAAAAAAACTAATTGAAATTATGAGATGTAAACTAAGTGCAATTTATTTTTATCCATGGTGGAAATGGGTTTCCATAAAATTGTTAAAAAATATATATATATTATTATGTGGGCTGTAATAATGACATTGTAAAGTATCTTTTTATCTGCTTTTAAATTGTTAGATTATGGAGTAATGTGATTGGGGGGGGGACACATTAAAACCAGTATGTGCATTTGATAAATGTTGTAATTTTGTAAATATAAAAAAGGTGGCAACAATACTTTCTGTATTGTCGGATAATTTTAGTAACATTTATTTTAAAACTATCCCAACACACAGGACTTCCAAAGACATACATTAGAATAAAATATTGTCTATATATGGTGTATGGCAACAGTTGCTAAGGTAGGACTGGTCAGAATACTTATAAGTGAAGGGTCAATCGCTGCAACAGTACATTTTTAAGCATAGATTTGAAATCAGAGGGAAACTTCTCTCAACATGCCACCACTTCTCTCAACAGAAACCTTTAAAAAATGTTATCTTTCAACACATTAACAACGAAAATTAAGACTCAATACTGCAAATATGAGACAAACTGTATTAATACACATTTCATGTTGAGCTTCATAATCTAAACTTGATAAAGCATGAACAATAAACAGTTAAAATGTAAATGTATTTTGAAATGTCACTCTCCAAGTCTTCTTGTGATTTCACCATACTGCTTATTTATACAATACTTGTAAAATTCAAAGACAAAGAAAACGTCTCAGGTTACGTATGTAACCATGGTTCCCTGAGGGGAACGAGACACTGCGTCCTCTAGGGGTCGCTATGGGGAACGCCTCGTCGTGACCC
>NW_015629561.1:1854455-1873784 GCF_001515625.1 Sinocyclocheilus rhinocerous
CTGAAACAGAGGTGGAAAGAGGAGAGATAAACAGTGATACTTATGTCCTTTGTCGGTGTCCCTGCCCGGTGGAGTCGCATGGTAGAGTCGATGGTCTTTACACTCTTCGGTCTTCACACGGCCGCGACCGCTTCCGCGGTAAACTAAGCTTCTTTTTAATTAGTTTAACAAAACTCAAATTGAATTCAGCTGGACACACTTTCCTGTTTATCACAACAAATGGCCAAGCAAAGCGCACGACACTGACAAGGTACGCGATACAGTACGACACCAAACGCCATTTCAGCACGTCTCCACAGTAAACAAAACAAGCATAGAGTACATAAGTACGCAAATTGGGATGCACCTATCGTTGTGAAAGTGTACTATCTTTAAGTACACTTAAGTGGCCTTTAATGCGAGTAATATTATATTATCTGCAAGTACACTTTTTAGAAAGTGTACTTTTAAGAATTAAAGTACACTTAAAGTGCACATTCAATACAATTACTCTTTTTAACAAGGGGAATTGTGCTAATTAGTGCTCCATTTACCAGAAATGTGCAAACGACAGTAATACAGATATTCTTCTATGGTACCCTTTGTAAAACTAACAGAAATGCAGTATATTAATTAACTGTTAAGAGTTAATTTATTTCAATACGAAACCCGACTGTAACACCTGAGAAACACATTAGTGCTTGACAGACAATTTTCTCTGAGATGTTAAGAAAAGTGAGCCAATATAGCTGTACTGCACATCAAAACAGCCTGACTTCTAAAACCCTGACAGCCCTGAAGTCAAATAAAGAGAAGCAGGTCTGTATTTTTATGCTCTTGACAGCTCATAATTAAGCTAAAACACCTTTATATATAAGATTTCCTCTTCTTTTATTGGTTGACATAGCCTACGCTATAGCCCATTAAAGCAGACATTTGCATAATGTTAACGGATGGCACAAGGACTGCATTATCTTTGCAATGAAAACAGTGGAAGTATCTTGGTCCCAGGTGAGGATCTGACAACTTGCTGCGTTATCACATAGGGGTCAGATTCCAGTCTTGGTTGTTTATATAACCTTCATTAATAAGATTTTTATGCAAAGCTTGTTAAAGAGGCCGGGACAGACCCTGGAGCAGCCCACATTGAAGTGCCTCGCTTAAGGCCACAACAGAAGAGGAAATCTCAGTAATTCTCCACCTCAGTCACTTCACCTGGAAACCAAACTGAAATCTGTGTGTCAGTAGCCTATATTCTCACCACAAGAAAAAGCTAAATTAAAATGCACATTCTTTTAGATTTTTATTTTAGATAAATGGCTGTTACCTCAATTCAGCAGTCCTGAATATCACTAAGTCACAATTTACCCTTTGTTAAGCTCCACCCTTCTACCGTTAACGTCTCACAATTATGACTTGTGTGTGTTTTCAGAATTGGGAGCTTATATCTTTTAATTCTAAGAAAAAAAACTAATTGAAATTATGAGATGTAAACTAAGTGCAATTTATTTTTATCCATGGTGGAAATGGGTTTCCATAAAATTGTTAAAAAATATATATATATTATTATGTGGGCTGTAATAATGACATTGTAAAGTATCTTTTTATCTGCTTTTAAATTGTTAGATTATGGAGTAATGTGATTGGGGGGGGACACATTAAAACCAGTATGTGCATTTGATAAATGTTGTAATTTTGTAAATATAAAAAAGGTGGCAACAATACTTTCTGTATTGTCGGATAATTTTAGTAACATTTATTTTAAAACTATCCCAACACACAGGACTTCCAAAGACATACATTAGAATAAAATATTGTCTATATATGGTGTATGGCAACAGTTGCTAAGGTAGGACTGGTCAGAATACTTATAAGTGAAGGGTCAATCGCTGCAACAGTAAATTTTTAAGCATAGATTTGAAATCAGAGGGAAACTTCTCTCAACATGCCACCACTTCTCTCAACAGAAACCTTTAAAAAATGTTATCTTTCAACACATTAACAACGAAAATTAAGACTCAATACTGCAAATATGAGACAAACTGTATTAATACACATTTCATGTTGAGCTTCATAATCTAAACTTGATAAAGCATGAACAATAAACAGTTAAAATGTAAATGTATTTTGAAATGTCACTCTCCAAGTCTTCTTGTGATTTCACCATACTGCTTATTTATACAATACTTGTAAAATTCAAAGACAAAGAAAACGTCTCAGGTTACGTATGTAACCATGGTTCCCTGAGGGGAACGAGACACTGCGTCCTCTAGGGGTCGCTATGGGGAACGCCTCGTCGTGACCCGTGTCTGAAGCATACATTGAAATAACACCAAGTTGGTGTTATTTCAATGTATGCTTCAGACACAGGTCACGACGAGGCGTTCCCCATAGCGACCCCTAGAGGACGCAGTTCGAAGTTCCACGAAAGGGAACAAACAGTACTTCCATAGACTTGCATAAGAAAAAATACTTATCTGAGAAAATGGTCTATAGCAACAGTTGCTAAGATAGGGTCGATTAGATCTTTTTTTAAGGTGGTGCTTAGATTAGATTATCAGTTTAGTAATGAAAGATACAAAAGTGTAATTTTATCAAAGGTCTAATTGCTGCTACAACGGATTTCTGGTTTTCTAACCTCAGAATTGAGAACAGTCATGGCACATTTATAATGTCAGGCAAAATAAAAGAGTACAACTTCATGCTCACACATTCAAAGGAAGACACACAAACACACACAGACTTCTTGTACTATAAGAACATCAACAATAAACACCACACCCAGAAAATCTTTGACTGTATCCTTGGGCTGCCAGACACGCTTTTGGTAGCCACAAGTATTTTTTGTGTGAAGTGGTTGGGATTATTTAGTTTAGAAAGAGAGAGGATGAGAGAGAATCCAATAAAGAGGAATGATTAATGAAGGAGATAAATGGAGGAGAAGCATTCGGAGGTAATTTTGGGACACAGACAGTGTGGTGGAGTTACGCAGCAGGGTGGATGTTAAAGGCTAGCGAAAAAGACATGAGAGCGTGTGATCAATTCAATGAGTTACACCTTATTAAAGTCAATTAACTGCACAGAAAAACCTCCTGGAACTCATGAAATTATCAAGTGGGAAGAAGCACAATATAGATTTCTCCAAACCAAAAAAAAGCTGCTTTTTTAAACACACTTTAAATGTAAAACAAAGTGGACATATTCAGGCCTAGCCATTAAATGATGCCTTGGAACGTTCTAGCACTCATAGCCAGCAGCAGTACGCACATAAACATTCTGTCATTCACAGTGTTGGGCAAGTTACTTCCAAAATGTAATACATTATATATTACTAGTTGCTGTCTTTTGAAAGTAATTAGTTGCATTACAATATTATTTACATAATATTAGTTACATTACAATATTATTCAATATTACACTACTTTTGAGTTACTTTTGAGTTACTTTCACCAAAATAATCCACATAAGTATTGTAAAATGCCAAAATGTAGTTTAATGCTGCTCATTCTACATCCAGTGGAGGGTAATGTGGTAGGTCTATATAGCATAAAATTATAAAATCATATTTAGATATCCATTCTCGCGTAGCCTACCTCTCTCATTCGGCATTAATCCAATAAATGTGTCCATATTTGCGATGTATTTGAATGCTAACCTATTATTTATTATGTAAACCAGGCTTACTTGACGAGCTTAAAAAACATCCTCGTCACATGAGCAAATGTGTGTTTGGCCCGATCTCAGGCTGAACGGCACGGATTGTACGCAGTATGCACTATTTAAATTAACCAGTGCATCTATACGCCACACAAATAGCCTATGAACCAAACTCAGCAGCATATATCTCTGTCTTTTCCTTTCGTTTTGTTAATCTGTTAATTAGGCTATTTAAGTCAAATACTTAGCATATTCATTTATATATTATCTATGATTTAATAAAAACAGATTTTATTTTTAGCTAAACTTAATTTTTGTTGCTTGTCTGCGCTCGTCCGCCGCCTTTTTTCTCTTCTCCGACCCCGCAGCTCTCTCCGATAGCTACCCACATTTTATTAGTAATGCGTTGTATTACTGCGTTACAGCAAAAAGTAATATACTACTGTAATATTATTACTTTTGTAATGCGTTACTCCCAACACTGGTCATTCAGCTCTAGATGCCAGGAGACTCAGGAAAATCCTTTAGTTTTTAGTCATGAATTTATAATATGGTTTTTACACTATCTCATGGAAACGAGCTTGTAGCGTTGTGTCAGACTTATTCTTTTTGTCCTACAAAAAAATGTAGCCTAAATATGAAGTACCATGTTCATGCGTGACGAACATCGAAGAGCTGTAATGAAATTTTGATGAGTAAGTATGTTTGAAGTGTCAAAGTGTGAGTTGAAATGGCAAAGAATGAGAAAATCTCAGAGCTCGGTGTCTTATCAGTGGCCTGCAGGTTGATAATAATTGAGAACTTGCATGAAGCTTTCAGAGCATTTAAATACCAAGTAGAATCTATTGGTTTTCCTGGAGAAAGCTCTTGAGATAAAAGGTAAGTGAGGGACATAGCTACTATGGTCAGGTGATTTTTAATACTTTGGAATATATGCATCCCTTTGAAAATCAATCTCATTACGCTCAGGAGAGCTTGGGCCTTTGATATTCCTAATTTGTTGTTGACCAGAACAAGATTTGCTTTGCTGGAAAGACAGGGCAGTATTTACAAAACCCAAGTTTAACATATTCTCTGTTTATCTGTCATTACCAGGCTGATGAATATTTGTTCAGAACACAATTTTTCACAATTTTTTAGAGAAAAAGCAATATCTATCCATCCATCCATCCATTCATCGTACCTACGATCTACCCATTTGTCAATTTATCCACTTGTCTACCCATCAATCTATCTATCTATCTATCTATCTATCTGTCTGTCTGTCCACCTTATGTACCCATCTATCCATTTATTCACTTATCTTATCTATCCATCAATCTACACATCTGTCTACCCACCTATCTATCCACCTAGCCATCTATCCATCATCCCATCCACCCATCATTGTAAAAATCTCTAATTTCAAAGGAAATATTCCAGACTGATCAATGTGATTGAGTCACAGAACTGGAGATTAAACGACATAAATTGCTATGATTTGCATCTGTGGTGCAGGACATCACCCTGGCTAAAATCACCACAGGCATAACAGACTTCGGCCAAATGCTTTCACAGGGACAGTCAGTCTTAAACCTCATTAAGAAACACAAGTGTCAAGACTTGGGCTACGAGATGCTTTTCCCAACGTGAGTCGCCTCAGGCAGAAGAAGAACACAACCACCCAGCATCTGATGAAGACCGGCGTCTTAGAGATGGACATTGTGATGTCCTTAATGACCATCCCCGCAGGGCACTTGGACGGATGGATGGATGGACAGAGAGGACTTGCCAGCAGGCCAAATGAACGGAGGAGGAAAAAAATCAGCTGCAATAAACTCGTAATGAACGCAAGCTGTGTCCCTCAGGCCAGGCTGGGCCAATACCGTTGTCTTGAGTAGAAAGGGGATGTGAACAGTATTGAATGAAATGAAATGGTGACCTTGTCCTGGTGCAAGTCCACAACTGCACAAATATAAAGCAGGGGTGTTTTCTCAAAGAAGGTGAGGGAGGAAGTGCACTGTAAAAAATTGCTTTAGAAGTTCTAAATAAAACAAAGATTATTGGAATACTGTTGTAGTTTGTCTACTTCAAAATTTTACACATTAATTCAATGTGTGATTTGCAGTCTCAAATGAACAATTACAATAATTTGCAGTCTTGCAATTTTTTATGAAATGTACTAGCAATTACGGGGTGAAAATAGTTTCTACACCAATTTTTTCCCAATGTGTCTAAAACAGCAGTACAAGAACCAAATAATAATTACCCAAAATAATAAAAATTAAATATAACTAGGTATATGCATATATGTAGTAGTCACTTTTATTTCATGGTACTAATGTTTAACAAGCAGGCTATATATATCATTTATACTTAGATTGTGGTTATGTCTGTTTTTGGCTTGCATGCATTTAATGGTTTATATTATATTATATTATACATTTTACTAATCTTTGTCAGCGCATATTAAGAATTTATATGAAATGTTAAGTGTTTTAATATAACATTCACGCATTTTAAGGGCAAAAAAGGTCATGCATTTCATGAAATCCATTGACTACATTTCTCTCACCATTCCACAGCTGCCATGTGATGTTTGCACTCATGAAACACATTAGAATCCTTAAGCTGAAACTTGACCAAGAAGAGAAATAGAATATCTAATGCACAGACGCTACCAAGTGTGAAGCTACCAAAAAAGTCCAATGATTTGTCTCTAATTTCATGGCTTTGGCCGATAGATTTGTCTCTTTCAACTACAGTAAATGACAAAAGAATTGACTTATGAACCCAGTCTATTGACTAAAGATTCCCGTGACTGGCAACTTTAAGGGAAATCATTGCCTCTGATGGTCTCCATGGAAAGAAAGCCACAAGACGTTCTCAGATATTCAATCAATACAGACCAGCCATTCCCTTTTAAATGATCTCACCCAGGGAAGACAGCTGTGTGCCGAACATAATGCCATTTACAAATTCCAGCTCTCTAATCTCATCCGGATGACACCTATGAGGCAAAAACCAGGTTACACCGAGTTCAGTGCCAGGCCAACCTCACCTTACAGCTCCTAAATCCTCACATTTAGGAAATGTTCTTGCTCCCAGTCCCCTAAGACAAGTCTTTTCCCTCACAAGCTCTTAGCTGTTTCTGGGGGCTGTTTCGCAGCTATTTTCCAGCGCAGTGGCTTCTTAGCTTATAGCACTTAGATTCTCTCATATCACCCCGGCCCCTCCACACCGCAGCCCTCCAAATGCTTCATGTGCCATTTCCACAGTGACTCCTCGCTCCATTCTACCAAAAGTGTCACAGCAATGCTGCGAGCAACAGAGCGCCGTGTGTTAATTTACGAGCAGTTGGTCCAGCTCAGGAACATTCATTACGAACACCACAACCGATTGGAAAATGAGGGATGACTGTGCCTTTGGCATGGCAAACACGATTCTCACCCAGACGCAGATTAAATTGTTTGTGTGAAGTGGTTGGGATTATTTAGTTTAAAAAGAGAGCGGACGAGAGACAATCTAATAAAGAGGAATAATTAATGAAGGAGAAGTGAATTTTCGGACACAGTGTTACACGGCACACTGTAGAAAATATCTTGGATGAAATAAATGATTAAAAAAAACAACCAAAGATCTACTTTATTATTTACTTGAGCATACATACTATTCTGAACTTTCAAGAATAGAAGTATGCATCTTGATGCAGCTTTTCTACTGTGACATACTCAGATTTGAACCAACAAGCACAGAAGGTGAATTGGTTTAATGGATGCTGTTTAATGGATGTTTTTGAGTTCACATAGGCTTACACTGAAAAGAAAAGAAAAACTGGTTCAGTACAAAGACATCTAATATACCTGGAGAGAGTTATCCATTAGCATTAGCATTAAAAAAAAGACATCATGACAACACTCTGCATTACTGAGGTGCCATTAGCCAATCAAAGTCCCAAACTCTTTACTAGACACAATCCTGAGCAGACGGGGGGAAAAGCTCACCAGAACAAAAATCTATAATATCATGCAATATTGCGATTATATGCTTTTGCTTGCAAGAAATTTCATTTGACCTTGGTTTATTCACATTCACTTCTTCCCAGCATGCACTGGAGCATGAATAATTAATATGAATGAATCGTTTGTCCATTTACCGGCTTTATTTACATTGTTGCTGTTGATTTTGTAGTCACATTCAGTAGCATGTTGTCTTGTCTGGAGATGAGTTTTCTCGTCTACTTAAAATGATCATTTGATTGATACCTTTTCATACTGTGTGTCATGTATCAAGTATTGAGGTCTGTATCTGACATTTTTTGATATTCTATGATATGTTTAAAACAAGCGCTTTGCTCTCAATTACATGAATATTTCTTACATAAACACGAGATGAATATTATCCATTAAAATTCATATTTAATATGTTATCAATTTTAAAAAACATTAAAAACCATCAATAATTTTAAATGGTATCGTATCTCTTAATTAAACATTAAAAACTCATTAAGTTGACACAACAAAAGAAATCTTAGAGATACTTAATCTAAATAGGTAATTGTTACATTGATGGCAGTTTTAAGTAGTGACAATTTGACATTTTAAGTTGACTCGATGCATTTACGTAAAGGTTTTTTTTTTTTACAGTGAAGGGTGGGTGGAAAAGACTCAAGGTGGTCATGAATACTGCATCATTCCTATACCAATGCAGGAAAGGAGAATAAGGAACCAAAATGTAATCATGTGTGTGTGTGTGCGTGCGTAATGTCATTAACCCTCTGTTCTGGTCTACATCTGTAATGGTCTGCTAGGTCAAAAGTAGACAGTTGCTACATACCATCACAAATGATCATAACCCTCTTAATGGTGCAATGGGTCCCAATTACACCCAACAATATGACAGCTGCTGCAACATTGCACATACACACACACACACACACACACACACACACCCTTCATTATAGAAGAGAGACTCCTGGCCCTTCCAACTGCACCCACAATAGGCATTCACACACACTCCATCTCTTCTCATACTCACAGACGCACACACCTTCATCTGATGGCAGAAAGCAGAGAGAGGAGATTGTTAGCATTGAGGTCATCCGGGAGGCCAATGTCTCAGTGTCGAGGTAATCCCAACAGAATAGACTCTAAAACACATTCTCCACTGTATACAATTAAAGTGTATCAGAACGGCAGCTTTGTCCATCTGAAATCTGGCCACAATGTTACATCACAAGCTTTTCCATGTACGTCGATTATTTTCACAAACATTTGGACAAAGCCAGACTAATTATTTGGCGCGAGAACGCAGGCCGGTAATGATATTTTTGTTTGTCAGAACAGAAATCAGTTCAATCTAAGATGCGTTCAGAAACTTTCCAACTGCAGAGCATTACTGAAAGAATTCTGATGGTAAATTAATTTTTTATCTGAAGGGCTCTCTGATGGCACAAGGCTACACATGTTCTGTGAAGAAAAGTAAAAGCTTTTTGGTTTATTGTCTTCTTAATTAATATTCTTTAAGAATACAAGCTTTGTGAGCCAGAGTCAGACAGGGCCGACAGATCACGGGTTATTATTTTTCTTAAACTAATCAACTAAATAGTAATTGCGCCGTCTGAGACCCAGTGGAATATGTATAACTACTGGCAGTGTTCTAAAAATCCCAGTTTTTATTCTGCTTTCTTTTTTAATGCTTTTTTGGATATATAGTATTCATCCCGGTAGACTGCTTTTTTTCTGGCTTCATGAACACTGACTAATTTGTGACTGGAACTGAAGACTTCATCTTAACTTACTAAAATATTTCATAATTTTTTAATGGCAGAGGGAAATTTAAGAAAGCTTTTTTTGTCTGAGGGATGAGGATGGTGTCTCAGTGGACAATTGGACAGGTAAAGCCTTTTATGCAGCTCTGTTGAAGCATGACATTAAAACAATATTCAGCATTCAATACAACTTAAGCTTCATGCCACAGATGCAGTAAATGCATTTACAATATGATGTAACTATTAACTTAGTACTGTTTACATGGAGCAATACACAGCATAAAGATTTTAGTGTCTAGTCTAATATATATTCTGTTGTAATCGACAGAATGTCACTTCTTTTGATGTAAATCTTAAAGGGCTAGTTCATACAAAAAAATAAGTTTTTGCTGTCCTGAAGGGAACTTTGAGAAGGGGACGCCAGTTTTAAGGGGTGTTCCAAACAAAAGTGAGCAACTGAATCCTTTCACGAAGGGCCCTTCCACAAGTGAGTGAAGGGTACATGGGATGGTCACTTTAAGGAAGTAATTTTATGATCACGTGACCCAGGGTGGAGAGTCCTAAGTTTGAATTCATGTGTAATAGAATAAGAAGGTTTTTTTGATTTGCTTGTGATACACTTTTTCATCATACCTTTTATATGAAGTTCAAATAGGTTTCACACACACACACACACACAAAGATATTTTGAAGAATGTGTTGGTTGCTCATTCAATACACTTACAATAAATGGAGACTGTATGCAAAAAGCAGTATAAAATGAAGCATAGAATTATCATAAATTATGAAAACAATGGATTTGTGGGACAATTTGAATGGTTATTCACTGATAATCTTTACCTGCTGTGTGCCTAACTGTTGCAACCAGTGTGAACTCCAGAACCGGATCAGTCCAATTTATGAACAAATCATACATTGAAACGGTTTGACTCATAAGAATGACTCATTCATGAATCAGTCATTGCTAGAATAGAGAAATAAGAAAGAATGAACAAACATAGGGAAATAATGACATAATTTTCAAACTAATTTGTTAGCTTGGTAACACTTTATTTCGATAGTCCACTTTAGACATTCTATTAACAGTAAGTAACTTTGCAACTACATGTCAACTAGCAGTTAGTAGAGTATTAGTAGACTGTCTGCTTAATATCTTCTAACACTTTCTTTGTCAACTTATTCTACTAACCCTAAACCTACCCTAACAGTCTACTCTGAGAATTAGTTGACATGTAGTTGACATATAGTGTAGTTGCACATTAATGAGAATTAGTTGACATGTAGTTGACATGTAGTTACAAAGTTACTTATAGTTAATAGAATGTCTAAAGTGGACTATCGAAATAAAGTGTAACCGTTAGCTTTGATCCTGGAACCTTCTATTAAATTTAACACATTGCTTAACTGTAGTTAAAGTGTTTTTACAGATACCGAGAGTGATAAAGTAACATATGAGTGCCCAGGTGAAAAAAAACCCCAAAAAACATAAGCATTTTTTTCCCTCAGTGGATATGTTCAGAAATTTTAACCAGATTAGGCGGCACCATTATTCAAATTGAACTAAAGTAATTTCAACTCCAGCTATTATTATCAGGTCAGGTCTTGTCCAATTTTTCCCTTATACTGTAAGGTTACACAAAAACCGGAGGTTCATTTTAAGTGCATTTATCTTGGCGCTAGTGCTGTTAAAGCTTGCCCTTGTGTAGGACAGGGGTAAAATGCTAAATGAAAAATAGACAGTGAGTGTGTATGTGTGTTTGAACATGCATGCCCATCTTACACATTAACACTCCCACACTCCTGTTCAGATGGCACATTTGTGTTTTATAGTACTTAGCATTTCAGTATAATGTAGTCAGCTCTGCCTAGCATGTTTCCAGCCCTCCTGGTGACAGCTTTTCCCTATTTTAAGATATAAAAAGAGGGACAACATGATGTGGTCAAATGACTTTCCTCATCACTGCTGCCTTTGAAGTGCAATTGGACATTTTGTCACTTTGGTACGTGTCGACCATTAGATTGATTCGCAGCAGCAGTGCGAATGTAGAGTGACTTTAAGATTCTGCTTAATCTTACAAATTGAAAATAGCATCGAATGACTCAAGCTACAAACAGCATCTATCTATCTATCTATCTGTCTATCTATCTATCTATCTATCTATCTGTCTATCTGTCTGTCTGTCTGTGTGGCAATTAACAGCTTTTTAAGGACTTGGTCCTTGTATTTACCATGTTTCATCCATTAATATTTAGAAGACAAAGTGGTTTGTTAAAAAAAGAAAAATAATTTAAAAAAAAACATTAAAAAAAACTGTACTTGTAAATGTTACATGTCTATCAGCTGGTTTCTGTATTCAGTTTGCTGTCAACTCCATTCAAATGCTCTTTTAATGTGAGGGTTAAAGAAACAATTAAAGCTCATCTACACTCTCTCTCTCTCTCACACACACACACACTTAGAAAAAAGAGTGTCTCTCACATCTGGAAAAGTGTTTACTTGGCAAGACGAACAAAACACTTTAGAAACCTTGCAAGCATCATAATGCCTTTCACGAACGGCTTTTATTTGCCAAATGCATTGGTGATTTAAATTCCATGGGAACAGGAGTGTGTCACTTTTATGTACACAGGAGTATAAATTAACCCTTAGAAAAGCTTTATCCCTCAATCTAAACAAATGTAAAACATTATCAGGCAAGAGTGCAGAGAGCTATCACCTGCTGGCTGCTGGAGTCCAGCCATCCAGCAAACCGGAGATCTTTCCAAATCTCAGAATCTCTGTGAACTGATAATTTGCCATTATATGTCATTTAAGAGCACAGGCCTTAGTGGACAATTTCCTGCATAAAATTACTTTTTGTAATGACATCAGACTACTACATACGTACGGTGCAAATGTGTCTCACTAAAGAAGGTCTGAGCTGTAGTGCTCCATATCTCTGATGGATCCTTTACCTGGAAAAGGCTGCTGGTTTTACAAACATGAGGAAGTGGGTGTCTGCCTGAGTGTGTAGCTAATGTTGATGGAACAGGAAAGTGGGTAATAATTTCCCTTCCACCCTGCAGCTCTTCCTCTCGGCGTCTGCATCTCCACAACTCAGCCTCCATTTCTTTGAAACATGAACTCCAGAAAAAAAGAGATAAAAAAGCAGGACGTATAACTCGGCCTTGCACACAAACAGACAAGGCGCACATACATTCGCAATGTAATTCCCTGTACGGTGTTCATTTCGTGACCTCACAATGCAAGCTGACTGCACTAATGTTCAAGACGGTACATTTTATATTAGGCCTGAGTCCACATGACATGCCCATCAGATAGAATTTAGAGTTAGCTCCTAAACAGTGCCCTAATAGCAGAATGTGTATAAACACTTCAAACACTGCGTGTCCTAGCAGCATCTATCCTGGGGATAGTCTTTGATCACTGCAGTATCCTTAAAAGCCTTACTTTCACAAACGCCTATATCATCAAAGCGATGGAACAATTAACGGCTTTATAAGAGCTCATCTTAGCACTTTTAGTCACAGCATGTTTTAACGACTTCAATTTAGAGAAATCAGCAAGTAAAATTTCAGTTTAAGATTTTGCTATGTTTATTGAATTTAACAAACTTCATAATGGACTGTGGTATGTTACATCAGCAACCTCTATTGATGTCTATACAGCATTTTTTTTTTTTTTTGGTTGCTGTTGTTGTTCATGCATTGAAAACCGAAAAGAAAAGAAAACCCTGAAGGCATTTTTTTTATTTTCTTTATTTGCACTTGTCCAAAAAACCCTACTGCCTTTTAATGCATGTACAAAAAAAATTGGAACAGCATGTGAGTGAATAAATGAACAGAATTTTAATTTTTTCCCCCTTTAAAAGAGTGTGCATGTAATTGACTAGTAACTTTGCTTCATATATGATCTTAGTGAGTCTGAAGGTAATCCAGCTAACAACTAGACTGTGCAATAAACACTGCATGGTACAAAGACTCAATGATTTGATTAAATATCCAATAAGACCTTTGATCCTGTCATTTCAAAACAAAACAAAGTGACTTTGCTAAATTAATGCCCTGAAATAGTAACAACAAGGTTTGCAGATTAAAAGATCAACTCGGCAGGGGCCATTGGAGACAAGCTGAATATAAGTAATCAGACATTGCAATTAAGCATTGCTCTAGATTTAATGCCAGAAAAAAAAAGTGATTATCAGTGCGGTTCTGTTTCACTCCGCCTCTCTTACTCCAGCCAGAGTATTTCAACCACAAAGCTACACATCTCAAAGGCTGCATCCCCAATAAAGCAGTATTGATGTAGTTTAAAAACCACTTGATATCTCCAACATCTCGTTGTATGCATTTGATCTGTTCGGCTTCACGCAAATTCTGGTTTGACAGAGAAATAAAATGTTTTGCACATCAGAGGGATCTTCAGTGGCATGTTTGTAGCTCAAGTCAGAGGTGATATAGAGGGGGTTTTGAAAATTGTTGGTGGTGAGGAAGAAAGAAGGAGAGCAAGAGAAAAGGAGATGGCAAGGCATTTGTATAAATGCAGTGGCAGTCAGAATCGCTCCATTTCTGATTAGTTTTATCTGATGTCTGTATTTATCTTCCTCTCACTTTTGATCTCTTAAATTTTCAATGCCTACTTCCAGGTGCACTTTCCAGTCCTCACAGAGTCAATTTCAAGATTTTTAATAAAATGTTTTTATGTTCTTTTATCTTAATAGGCTATAATACAGTAAGCTAGTTTAAAAATGCACACATGGCCGCTTGGGAATTATTTACTGTAGGTGGAGTGTTTTAATCCTCATAATTATTTCTAAGTTTGATTATATGTAGGTAATTCTCTTTAATTAAGAAGCTAATTATGTAGCTTGATTAGTTGCTCAGGCCTTGATATAATGTATGAAGGAATATGCACCTGTCACTTACACAGAATACACCGTCTACCACGGTAGAAGTCTCGAGCTCACCAAGGCAGCATTTATTTGAACAGAAATAAAGTAAAAACAATTTTTTTTATATAGATAGTTATTATTCCAACTTAAACTTTAACCTTGTTTCTATTTTAATATATTTTAAAATGTAATTTATTCCAGTGAAGGCAAAGCTGAATTTTCAGCAACCATTACTTCAGTCTTCAATGTCACATTCAGAAATCATTTGTGTTTGTGGACACAGTATAATTTTGTTCATGATTCTTTCATGAATAGACTTGCTTGCACATTGATTTATGTATTAACTTCATGAAATCTATAAATGATGAGCAGAAGATGTATTAGTGGAGCACAGAGAAGGAAAAATACAGAGCAAAGTGTTGAAGAGAGGCCTAAAATTGCCAAAATAACAAATATGTTTATGTTAGCATTAATAACATATAATTCCAAGTATAAATCCTCATGTACAGCATCACTTTCTGTGGTCGGACTCAAAAATCTCAAATTATTAAAAAAATAAGATTACCTTTCAATAGACGCTCGTGACGTCTCGCTTCGCTATTGGACTGATTTCACACAGGCTTCAGTACGGTGTCTCGCCGAGGGCGTTCCCAAAGCGTTCGACGCAGCGTCTCGTTCCCTTCGGGGAACCATGGTTACATACGTAACCTAGAGACGTTTCTTAGCAATTATTTATGAAATTTACTAACAATTTCTGAGCGAAAATTGTTTAACCCCCATTTTTCAGCATATATTCCAAAAAAAAAAAGCAATAAAACTTGACAAAAAAAATTCTCACAAAAGGAGCTTCTTTAGTTAAAATCAAGCTAAACAGCTTGTATGAATGTGCATTCTGGAGTAAACAAATAGGCTACTATAAGAAATATGGCTTTTTATCTTATTTATCCCAGCATTCATTTTTATAGGAGGGATTTGTCGCTTCCTTTTTCAAAATGTCTCTGATGTTTGAAAAAAAAGCATGAAGGAACAAAAAGTAATTCAACTATTAAAAATAGACTTTTTCTTTTTGTTATAATTTCATTCCCATGTACCCATCAACCCTCATGCCCTCCATTTCACCTAGTACAGTCTCATATTTAACTCAACCACTTACTGTTATCATTTTTTCATTCTCAGGGGCAAACCATCAGCCTGCTTGTCACCATGTTGCTTTTACCTGATAACTGCCAGGTCCTGAGGCTATTACCCAGCACAACCCCACCCCCAACACCAGGCAACACTTACAACTGCCATTTCCAAATAACCACTAAGATTCGTTCCTGTTGAAAAGGCCAGAGTCTGGCCAACCATGGTTACATACGTAACCTAGAGACGTTTCTTAGCAATTATTTATGAAATTTACTAACAATTTCTGAGCGAAAATTGTTTAACCCCCATTTTTCAGCATATATTCCAAAAAAAAAGCAATAAAACTTGACAAAAAAAATTCTCACAAAAGGAGCTTCTTTAGTTAAAATCAAGCTAAACAGCTTGTATGAATGTGCATTCTGGAGTAAACAAATAGGCTACTATAAGAAATATGGCTTTTTATCTTATTTATCCCAGCATTCATTTTTATAGGAGGGATTTGTCGCTTCCTTTTTCAAAATGTCTCTGATGTTTGAAAAAAAAGCATGAAGGAACAAAAAGTAATTCAACTATTAAAAATAGACTTTTTCTTTTTGTTATAATTTCATTCCCATGTACCCATCAACCCTCATGCCCTCCATTTCACCTAGTACAGTCTCATATTTAACTCAACCACTTACTGTTATCATTTTTTCATTCTCAGGGGCAAACCATCAGCCTGCTTGTCACCATGTTGCTTTTACCTGATAACCGCCAGGTCCTGAGGCTATTACCCAGCACAACCCCACCCCCAACACCAGGCAACACTTACAACTGCCATTTCCAAATAACCACTAAGATTCGTTCCTGTTGAAAAGGCCAGAGTCTGGCCAAGATAGCAGCTCTAGAGTCGGCGCAGGATCAATACCGCTTCTCTACTATACGGTACACATGAAACCTTTTTGGATATTAAAAGAATGAAGAGGTGATGTTCAGTTCACAGCGTAACTCCTGAACAGTTTGATCCAGATGTACTTTGGGAGCTTCAACATTTCCACAACATTTCGTGGTTTTCTTCTACCTCTCTTTCTTGTCTTTCCTCTCGGTTGTTTCGTGTAGCGTTATATAAATAAAAGAAAAGAGAGAAAGGGGGAACGAGAACGAGGAAAAATTTGAAAGAGAATCGTATCTAGTCGAACGATACGATACAGACCGTACTCAAGGTCACCGTCATGGTCATGAGGCCCTTTGATGATATCAAACCCTTCACCTAGTCCAGCTCCGGCATCATAAATGAATGAGGAAGCACGAGAGAAAAAAACAGTGCATCCTGTCAGGCTCATCATAAACAATACATCAGACGCAAGACAAGTCGGGACATGATAGATTGATCTTCACAAGACCTTGCAGCAACAAGTGATTGTCGGGCAGCTTTGCCTTCATTGGCAAAGAGCTCATATTTCTCTTTCTGGCAAAGTGCAAATTTCGCTCGCGCCGCTCACCTTGTTCTTTACAACTGCCCCAAACACATGCATTATAAAACAGCTCTGTTAAACGGGGCACTAGCTTGTTTCTGGAAATGTCTTCTAGAGGGAAGCGCATAAGGGTGCAAAGCAATTTCCATTAATATTTAATTTTCCCGTCGGGTCCTTAATGACTGTCCGTAACACAAACAGCTCTTTCCCCAAAAGGAAGGGAATTTGACTCCTCATACTCAGATTGACTCAGACATCAGGCAATTAAAGCGCAGGACTGCTCTCTTATCTCTCCGCTTGATGCAGATTAAAGAGATAGTTCAGCCAAAAATGAAAATTCGGTCATTATTTACTCACCCTCATGTCATTCCAAACCTGCTTGCTGTTATTTTTCTCCATCGCGCACAAAAGGAGGAATTTGTCACAGAGCCTTTTTCCAACTGTTCAAAAAGGACCAAAAACACAATACATAATAGATAAACATAATGCATAAAAAGTACTGAAGTTAATACAACTCAAATCAATCTTTAAATATCATTGGTTTTCATGTGTCATGTGACTAAACGTCATTGATCTCAAACCTACATTTAATTTGAGTTACGGCAAAGGGGAAGATTTTCAGTAAATACCAACTTTCCTCATGAAGCTATACTGTATTGCTTGGAATATAATACAATAATCATATGAACTACTTTTATAGTGTTTTTTAATCCTTTTTGGAACTTGACAGACATAGGGGGTGTTTACACGACACTGTTTCAACTAAAAATTGAAAACTTTTACTTTTTAAATGTTTTGCGAGATCATTTACACAACAATGGCGTTTCGTGGGTCTGAAAACACAAACTTTTAAAAACAGGTTTCAAAGTGTACGTTTTTGAAAATGATCGTCTCTGCATAAACGAAAACATGAATTTGTGAAAACTGTGACATCATGCACATGCGTATTATGTGTTCAGTCTCCAGGAATTCATGGTGTTTCTTTACAAAGTGACATTTAGTCGTTTTCGTGGATCCTATGTGAACTGGGATCGTGTTGTTGTCTAAATGCCAAACTTTTCAAAAATGCAAAGGAAAAACTGTTGTTTCAACTTAAAAAAGTAAGTGTTCGTGCTGCAGGTTTAGTCAACTTTAAATGTTAAGCTGTACTAAGTGACAACTTGGATATTTGAATTGACTAAACTTAAAATTGTCAGGTAGGCTGAACACTTCTTTTTTTTCTGAAAAAATGTTAACAATGTTAACAAATCCACCATTTTATAATGTAATGTTACCAGACATGATCACTATGATCTTTTGTTGTAGATCTTTTGTTGTATAGAGAGAGCTGCCAGTTATTGACAATTATTGTATTCCATAAAGAATTATTATTATTATTATTTTAGTAGTAGTAGTATTAAACTAAGTAAATAAATAAGCAAGCAAGCCTGTGAGTTTGGAACAACATGAAGATAAATAATTACAGTGTCAAATTCTCAGTGAAGGAAATAAACATTGTTACTGTACTTTAAGTATATATGGAACAATAGTCTCTTTATGGTGTCCTGATGCTTTAGAGACACATTATGAGTGCTTTTTCTGCCTTTTTTCGTGTGTGCAAGTTCCAACACAATTAACAGTGATGTGGAAACAAAGCACTGATCAGTTAGCTGACAATTAACAAGTAATACAAGTGATAATTTACAGACAACTGCATTATCCTGCGCAGCACCTTTCTTCTTTCTTCTTCTGACTGTAAATAATTCCAATCAGCATTCCTTATCCCGCTGCAATTGTTCCTTTAATTAAAACATTCCAAACAGCCTTCAGAATAATTATCCAAAGTGGACATATATACGTCAGCAGACAGATTAGATTTTTAGGCGGAAGGAAAAAGACAAAGTAAAAGAAGGTGCTTAACTGCAGAATTAGAGGGAGAATGGGGTTTTAATCGCACAGTTAATGTTGAGGAAATGTGCAGCTTGGAGATGGCTGACAGTGCAAATTACCTTTTATAGTTCATGAAGGATATGACACCAGCTGGGCCCCGCTTCTGACATCGCTCCCACACACTAGCTTGTTCTGAGTTTTGGCTGTTCTAGCAACAAAGGAAACTGTTCAAATGGGAGAAAATGAATGTGGTTTTGATGGACAGTTTTCATCATAGTACCATAAACATTAATCACAGTGTATCTCGAACGTTTTTTTTATCTTTGTCAAGGCTGATCTTGGTTTATTGAAACAATGATGTAACGTAGTGTGCACCCTTCCAAGAAAATTAAATGATCAAACTTCCCTCTGCAGGAACACAACCCCTCCATTTCAATATGTCATCCATCTCTTTGCTTTCCATTCATTTTTCTTCATTTCTTTTCTCTAACTATTTTTATGCCTTGCGAACATTTGGTTTTTAGTGATGTATTGTATTGTTGTAACAAATTCCACCGATTTAAATATGGCACCAGTAGGGGTGGGCGATATGGCAAAAATA
>NW_015629561.1:1874145-1886443 GCF_001515625.1 Sinocyclocheilus rhinocerous
GAACGAGAACGAGGAAAAATTTGAAAGAGAATCGTATCTAGTCGAACGATACGATACAGACCGTACTCAAGGTCACCGTCATGGTCATGAGGCCCTTTGATGATATCAAACCCTTCACCTAGTCCAGCTCCGGCATCATAAATGAATGAGGAAGCACGAGAGAAAAAAACAGTGCATCCTGTCAGGCTCATCATAAACAATACATCAGACGCAAGACAAGTCGGGACATGATAGATTGATCTTCACAAGACCTTGCAGCAACAAGTGATTGTCGGGCAGCTTTGCCTTCATTGGCAAAGAGCTCATATTTCTCTTTCTGGCAAAGTGCAAATTTCGCTCGCGCCGCTCACCTTGTTCTTTACAACTGCCCCAAACACATGCATTATAAAACAGCTCTGTTAAACGGGGCACTAGCTTGTTTCTGGAAATGTCTTCTAGAGGGAAGCGCATAAGGGTGCAAAGCAATTTCCATTAATATTTAATTTTCCCGTCGGGTCCTTAATGACTGTCCGTAACACAAACAGCTCTTTCCCCAAAAGGAAGGGAATTTGACTCCTCATACTCAGATTGACTCAGACATCAGGCAATTAAAGCGCAGGACTGCTCTCTTATCTCTCCGCTTGATGCAGATTAAAGAGATAGTTCAGCCAAAAATGAAAATTCGGTCATTATTTACTCACCCTCATGTCATTCCAAACCTGCTTGCTGTTATTTTTCTCCATCGCGCACAAAAGGAGGAATTTGTCACACAGCCTTTTTCCAACTGTTCAAAAAGGACCAAAAACACAATACATAATAGATAAACATAATGCATAAAAAGTACTGAAGTTAATACAACTCAAATCAATCTTTAAATATCATTGGTTTTCATGTGTCATGTGACTAAACGTCATTGATCTCAAACCTACATTTAATTTGAGTTACGGCAAAGGGGAAGATTTTCAGTAAATACCAACTTTCCTCATGAAGCTATACTGTATTGCTTGGAATATAATACAATAATCATATGAACTACTTTTATAGTGTTTTTTAATCCTTTTTGGAACTTGACAGACATAGGGGGTGTTTACACGACACTGTTTCAACTAAAAATTGAAAACTTTTACTTTTTAAATGTTTTGCGAGATCATTTACACAACAATGGCGTTTCGTGGGTCTGAAAACACAAACTTTTAAAAACAGGTTTCAAAGTGTACGTTTTTGAAAATGATCGTCTCTGCATAAACGAAAACATGAATTTGTGAAAACTGTGACATCATGCACATGCGTATTATGTGTTCAGTCTCCAGGAATTCATGGTGTTTCTTTACAAAGTGACATTTAGTCGTTTTCGTGGATCCTATGTGAACTGGGATCGTGTTGTTGTCTAAATGCCAAACTTTTCAAAAATGCAAAGGAAAAACTGTTGTTTCAACTTAAAAAAGTAAGTGTTCGTGCTGCAGGTTTAGTCAACTTTAAATGTTAAGCTGTACTAAGTGACAACTTGGATATTTGAATTGACTAAACTTAAAATTGTCAGGTAGGCTGAACACTTCTTTTTTTTCTGAAAAAATGTTAACAATGTTAACAAATCCACCATTTTATAATGTAATGTTAACAGACATGATCACTATGATCTTTTGTTGTAGATCTTTTGTTGTATAGAGAGAGCTGCCAGTTATTGACAATTATTGTATTCCATAAAGAATTATTATTATTATTATTTTAGTAGTAGTAGTATTAAACTAAGTAAATAAATAAGCAAGCAAGCCTGTGAGTTTGGAACAACATGAAGATAAATAATTACAGTGTCAAATTCTCAGTGAAGGAAATAAACATTGTTACTGTACTTTAAGTATATATGGAACAATAGTCTCTTTATGGTGTCCTGATGCTTTAGAGACACATTATGAGTGCTTTTTCTGCCTTTTTTCGTGTGTGCAAGTTCCAACACAATTAACAGTGATGTGGAAACAAAGCACTGATCAGTTAGCTGACAATTAACAAGTAATACAAGTGATAATTTACAGACAACTGCATTATCCTGCGCAGCACCTTTCTTCTTTCTTCTTCTGACTGTAAATAATTCCAATCAGCATTCCTTATCCCGCTGCAATCGTTCCTTTAATTAAAACATTCCAAACAGCCTTCAGAATAATTATCCAAAGTGGACATATATACGTACGAGGATGATGTATTTCCTCAGCGAATATCGTTCTCTTTTGGAAGGCCAAAGAAAGTAGCTTTGCTTTCACAACGACACACAGCGTCTTCACGACATGGCAGCAGCAACAATACTACAGTGAGAATAAAAGTTACGCCTTCTTTCTTTGCGTGAACATTTGGGCGGCGTTATGCAAATCTTCCCACATAGTGATGTAGATATGTGGGGGCGTGTTAGAACGAGTCGTTTTAGGTAGGCGTGGTTGACTCTTAACTTTTATAAAGAATATCTCTTTGGATTTGAGACTTTAGTCTTTGCAACTTTACAGATCTTCTTTATGCACCAAGAGCTTGTAACACTCCAAAGAGAAAGGAAAAATTTAAATCGCATCATATGACCCCTTTAAGACCTGCACACATCTAAATACAGGCACTTATCCGTTTTTCTCTCAACTGTTTACTTTCATTTTAGACATAAACTAACTGAGTCTATATGTAAACCTTGTGTGTTTTGACAGTATATTAGCGCAAAAGATAACTTATTCAGTAATCAGGCGCTGTTTGACAGGCTTTAGTGCGCGAGCTTCGGGTGTACGCGCTTAGAAAAAGCGCTCGTCAGAACAGCACGCGAATGAAACATTTAACCAGTAACTTAACAGACTTTAAAGCAAATATGCAAATAATGTACTTTTGTGACTGTGAATAGGTGCAGTGTCCCGTGAAAGTAACTCTCCCGCTGAGTTAACACTGATGTGAATGTATGTCGCATTCATTGTACAGTATATGGAGACGGAGGCGCCAGAACTGCAGCTGATAGAATATGCGCTGTAGCATGATACTATGATATCTCTTCAAAAGCAGATCGTGGAGACATTTTTATCGTCCACGATCAAAAATCGTCATATCGAACACCCCTACACCAAGGGAAAGTTGTTTAGCTGGCTAACATAAACAAGGTTTTGTTGAAATTGTGTCAGAATGGGTCTAAAATTATTATATAAAAAAAACTATATGCACTATATGCAATTATTTCCCAGCAATACATTTATGAATGTGTAGCTGTCTACATTTACATAACCGCCAGTGATTAGTGCATAATTATAAAGATATTTAAAATTATTATAAAGAAATTTTAAAATAAATAGATGTATAGCCTACACACTACCGTTAAAAAGTTTGGGGTCAGTTTTTGCTTTGTTTTTGAAAGAAATCTCATGATCACCAAGGCTTCATTTATTTGACCAAAAATACAGCAAAAGTAGCAATATTGTGAAATATTATTACAATAAAAAAAAATATATAAAAATAATAATTATATATATATATATATATATATATATATATAAAAATAAAATATATTTAAATCATATATATATATATATATATATATATACAAAAATAAAAATTATTCCTGTAATGGCTGTATTAATTCCTGTAAGCCATTACTCCAGTCTTTAGTGTTACAAAATAGTGAACCGTGACTCTTGAACCTCGGCTCTCTTCCCCTACCCTCGTCGGGGGGGAAAAACCAGCCTAGCTTATAATGTCCTCTTCTAAAAGTCATCTTTGACAATTCCACTTTTGAAACAAGAGGCTAATCCAGCCTTAAGGCGGTAGCACACCGGACGGGAAGTGCAGTGCTGCGCCACACCTTTAAAATTCGAACACATTATTTTCTATGAGTGTACGCACACCTGTCACACGATCCTTCAGAAATTATTCTAACATGCTGATTTGGTGCTTAAGAAACATTTCTTAATATTATCAATGTTGAAAACATCTGTGCTGCTTAATATTTGTGTAAACCATATTGATGAATGGAAAATTCAAAAGAAAATGTATTTTAAATAGATTTTTTTAAGTCTTCATTGTCACTTTTGATCAATTTAATGCATCCTTGTTAAACAAAAGTATTAATTTCTTTTTAAAAAAAAAGTAATGGTAGTGTACATAAAAATATGCAGTGAAAATGTTGTGAAAAAGGCTAAATAAAAATCTACAGTATAGTAAGTATGCAGAAAAAAAAATCCTTACTGTTAATCCCTGACACTCATAATTCACATAGCTTCAAAACATCCACAAATGAACTGGATGAAGATTATGCTATTGAGACATATGGCACATTATGTATAAGAAAAAAAAAACTGCACAATCTCCATAATGGGTCACAGATGGGTCCAGCCATCTAATAATTGAGGGCTGTGACAGAACTCAGGGTACAGCTACAGTTTTCCAACCCTAATGAAACAACATGAAGAGCTCTCATTAGGATGGATCGGTATAACAAAATGGCAGAGAAAGAGAGAGAGAGGAAGAAAAAAAATCAACAACCAGCAGAGAATAGCTGGAGAGCTCACACTCTTCATCTCAATTTGTTCCACGGTTACATGACCTCCATTAGAGATTCAGAAACGAGGAGGAATTATGAAAATTGTAAAGTTCTTTTTACACAGTTTTTCTGAATAGTGTAACCTTTGGAACATTAAGAGATCTTTCGTGAATGTTTTTAAGCTTTGTGGATTATTCCTCCCCTCCCGTTCTGCAGTTCTCCTCTGTAGGTGTTAGATATACCCCCCAATCTAAACTACTGTTTTTGCAGATCCTCTGAACATGCACCAATTTTACAAGAGAAAGGGGCAAGGTGACATTAATGAGTGGGATTTTAATGTCAATGAGGGGGCAATGTGGCTTTTTTTTTTCATTTATTGGATGTGACATCCATCTAATTCTTCACTTTATAGGCTTGTGAACACCACAATAAATGGATCCTATATGATTGCAAAATAATAGCAGAAAAATGAAGCATGGTACAGTTCATGAGCTGACACAATCAGTATTGAACACGGCTCTTGCATTACTGTCAGACTGAGTTCAAATGTTTGGAGCTCTACGGCACTAATGCTGAGTCTTTATTTATTCAAAGTGGCTGTGGAGAGATGGTTTATACAGTATGTGATGTTAAGCAGACGTAACGTTGCATGATCAATGGAGGCAAAGAATAATCTCATCAGCACCTGTACCAACAGGTTCACTGTCTTGAACTGTTGTCTCTTAAAAAGTGAAGTGTGTAATTGGTTTGATGTTAAATACCAATATTTAATGTACCAATTTAATAAGCATAACAACTATAATCAAAGGGATAGTGACTTTGAATTTCATTGCATGGACAAAAATATCAAAACAAAGGTATTTGTAGGCTGATTTCCCTCAACAAATTTTTTTTTTCCTATACCAGTGTGATATAGCACCTACTGAAATGAATAGGAACGGATAGCTTTCTCTAGCTATTATAGACCTCTTTGGTTTGAAAACAGCATTCCCGCTTGGTTATGTTGCAGAAATTATAAGCTACAGCTTATAGAGAAATATACTTGGTCTAAAATGGAAGCCCAAAATAGGTTTTAAAATTAGCATCATATTGTTATGCACATGCACATGGAGGTGTGATCACTACAATCTCTTGAATTTTGGGCAAATTATATGGATTGTGGTCAGAAAAAGAATCAGAGCCTACTAACAAAAAGTTAACATGGGTACCAATTTTATTAGCTCTTGTAATGAAAATGGCCCTGTTTGAATGACCTAAAAATGGGCTTCAGCTGAAAGTCTAAGATGGAAATTCAATCAGAAGTTGGCTGCAGTGCTGACACAACAAACAAGGCACATTCCATTTCAAGTTTTTCAATGATGTCAAGCTGTAGTTTATACAGACATTTCCTTTTCCTCACTAATAGGCCCTAGTGATGGCACTTGTGGGAAGGGAAGAGATTTATTTTTCTTTTGCAGAAATGTTGACCCCTGGAGGGTAGATGAGATTTGAAGTGTTGTTGTTATTATATAATTTCCCATACAGCACAATTTGGATATTTTGTGTGATACACCAAATGGAAGAAAGTTTCCTCCTTGTTACCTTAAAATACCCCTAAAGGATCCATATTACAAAATGTATAAACTTGCATTAAACCTGCAAGCTACATAGCCATCTGAGTGCATTGTTTTCAGCAGAGCAATCATTTTTGGACAGTTAACAGTTTCTCTTTTTTTTCTAGTATTTGTTCATTTTGAAAGAGAACAAGAAGCTGGATCAAAGCTTGCTGTCACATAGGGCTTAACAATTGATTGAAAACATAACTGAGACTACAATTACTGCTGTCATGAAGGACTAATTGTAAAAAGTGTCAGAATGTGCAGCATTTCATTTGGGTGTACTAAAATCTAAAATGTGTATTTTGCAGCTCTTAAGCATTGTGGCGACGAATGCAATAGTGATTCACATATGTCACAAATGTGAACAAAACTGTGCTTAAAAGAAAAAGAAAAAAATTCAACTGCACCACAGACAATTAGTATTTTAAATACTAAAAGGCACTTTCCATGAAGTAAAAACAAAAAGGGCCTGAAAAAAATTAAAATCACCATGATTCACAAATGATGAAGTGGGCAAAATAAATTTTATATGAGACATTTTTCATACCCATTTTCTATGGAGTTTATGATTTTTACAAGCCTGTTACCAATAGTTTAAAACCCTGTTTTGTTTAATTTTGCAAATTCTAGCAATTATAGATTCAATGTTGTTATTGGTAACTAAAACTACAACTAAAATTTTACCCATTTGGATAATTGAAATAAAGCTGAAATAAAATAAAATGTAAACATGAAATGAAAACATAAACTTAGATGAACATTAGAAATAAAATCGAAGTACTAAAATGACTAAAACTAAAATAAAAGTAAAAAGAAATGAGATAAAGCTCAACAAAATTACTAAAGCAAACCAAATTTAAAAAACTGAAAATATAAAAATAAAAGCTAATTTTATAATATTAACAAATACTATAAATTGTACTAAAATAACACATAGATTACAATATCTAGAATAATAGATTTCTAGTAATAAATCAATTCAATCTCCATTTATCCGTTCTGGTATGATTACTAATTTTTAATAACTCAATTTATATTTCAAATATTCCAACATTATTAAGGGAATGAGGCAAAAGGCAAGATCTGCGAAAAAATAATGTAGCCAAAAAAAAAAAAACCTCTTAGATCGTATGAAAAGAAGTGTGGGAGAAACTTTCCAAGCCAGCTTCTTTGCATTTGCAAATGGACATCCTCCTGCATTGTGCATTCTTTTTGTGATCCGATAACCAGCAGTGTATCTCCTTTCTAAGCATTTTCAACAGCACTGAGGTGTCATGTTCAACTAGAACAGGCTCTGTCCCAGTGGACTAGACCCGACTCACATGGAAAGGGCCCTTTGAGGACAGCTAAGCATTAAAAGAAACACTTAACTCAGCTTGGCTAAAAGATAAATGTGCTTCTCTTGGGAACTGCGCTGTGATGTGGTCTTAAATTATTAAGAGATATACCATCCTTACCTTTGATGTTTAGACGATCCGTAATGCATTTTGATCTCTTCAGCCTGTATTTGATAAAACATTCACGGCACAGGTAAAGAAAGAGTTAAATTCTCGACCAATAAAGCGTGCCATTTTTCCCACTATGGTGTCAGGCACATTGTAAATAAACTATAACTTGTTTTTAAAGAGTGAATTTATAGACTCTCGCATGAGGCTATGTGGCAGTCCAGAGATATTCATTATTCCAAAACAATTTGATAGATGTGATCATTAATTCGAAGACATGAGCTAGCGCGCAGCAGAGGCTGGTTGTAAAGGTTGGATTTATCATGCTGACATTTGGCAAGTCGACATGCCGCTCTCACTTTTGAATGCGGTCAAGTAGCTCTGCGTTCTTTACTGCTTTATCACCTACGAAACAAAGATAAATGTGCTTCTCTTGGGAACTGCGCTGTGATGTGGGCTTAAATTATTAAGAGATATACCATCCTTACCTTTGATATTTAGACGATCCGTAATGCATTTTGATCTCTTCAGCCTGTATTTGATAAAACATTCACGGCACAGGTGAAGAAAGAGTTAAATTCTCGACCAATAAAGCGTGCCATTTTTCCCACTATGGTGTCAGGCACATTGTAAATAAACTATAACTTGTTTTTAAAGAGTGAATTTATAGACTCTCGCATGAGGCTATGTGGCAGTCCAGAGATATTCATTATTCCAAAACAATTTGATAGATGTGATCATTAATTCGAAGACATGAGCTAGCGCGCAGCAGAGGCTGGTTGTAAAGGTTGGATTTATCATGCTGACATTTGGCAAGCTCTCACTTTTGAATACGGTCAAGTAGCTATGTGTTCTTTACTGCTTTATCACCTGTGAAACACGTTTCATGTTTTACCTTTTTCCTACATTTCTCAGTGGGAGGGAAACATGGGGACGTAAAAAGCAGGGAAGTTAAAGTGGAGCAGCTACAGATAGGAAAAACCACACAAATTCAAGACAACCAACTCGCTGGAGATTTCACATGCTCACACATACAATCAACTCTTGTCAGTTGTCGTCACACCTCATACGTTCTGCTCCGTGGCATGATGTGTGTGGAAAAACACTCAAATTAAAGGTCAAAACCATCAGTATAAATCTCAAACTCAAGTGGTGAGAAGAGTTTCCATCCATGAGCGGAAATCAGTGGAGAGAGAACAAAATAGGGATTTTTCTCATTAATCTATAGCACAGAAAATCCCAACTACAGAAACACTTTTGATCTATTGCTTTCCCTGCAGGGTCCAAAATTAAAGGTGCAATAGGTGATTGTCTTCAGAAACATTTTTTGTTATGCTGGTTAAAAGTCTCTTCACACCCCGATAGCAATCATTAAGTTGAGTGGTCTAAATGTATTTATCTGTATTTATATATTCTGTGGAAGGCGTAGGACCAAGAAATGTTCGTTCTTTCCTACCTGCCTGTCAACATGTGTATTTGCATACCTATGCACACGGGGTTTGCACACAAAGGATATGTCATCAGCGCATTCACATCTATAGCAGACAGAGCGAGAATGGCAGGCAAACATCAACAACCTGATCTTCCTTCCTGGTATTGTAGTACTTTTACTAACTGCTATAAAGGTTTCTCACTGGTTAATGACACATGATGTATTGTAGTAATGTTGTAATGTTGTCTCGGATCGTCTGATCTGCGTGCATATATGCGTTTAGGGGGCGTGGCTTTGAACGCTGATTTTCAGGGAGGGTGGGACATTGGAGTTCAGTGCTATCAGGCTAAAGTTAGCATTTTCCAAGATCTGCTACTGCACCTTTAACGCCCTCTTAGCACCAAATGCCAGAAAAAAAAATTGAACAGCAATATTACATAGTTTACAGGGATTGTTCATCCAAAAATTTATATTCTATTGTTATTGGTCGTCATGTTGTTCCAAACTAGTATGACTTTTTGTCTTCTGTGAAACACAAAAGAATGATTTACTGGTCATTTTTTCTTTCATCCGTTTACAAGTATTATTATATTATAAAAAAAGGTTCTAAAAAAAAAGCTGTTGTAACTGATTAATAATCTTTCTCTCAAGGGAGCTGTTAACTACTTTGAAAAGTCAATGAGCTAACCTCGAGAGTAATCAGTCCAATTTGCGAATGAATCATTCAAACCAGTTATGTGAACTGTACCATACAGTTCACTGAAAAAAATTCCCTTATGCAAAAAAAAAAAAAAAAAGTTATGTTGGATGTCAAGATTTTCAGTGAAACATAATGACATGCGGGAGGAAAATGACAGACTTTATATTTTTGGATGACTATTCCTTAAAGCAGAATATCAAACGATAGTCTGATCTGAACTTTGCCGGCGTTAGTGATGTGAGCGATTCAAATCAAAGACGTACAAACTGTCTATTAAATGTTGAAACCTGCATGTCTTCTAACAACTTCAGCTCAGTGGAAGTTGCATCATTGGAAGTTTATCAGTTTGTTTTCTACTTTACTCTGTGGTTCAATACATGTTCCTTACATAAAGCAAATAAAAAGAAAACTAATATAATCACAATCGTCATGTTTCTGTCAGGCGCAGATTTACAGACTGTTGACAGGCTCACGTCGCATTTAATTCTGTTAGTGACACTACGACCTGCACCGTTTGTCACATATATGCAAGAAAAATAGCTAAATCACATTTTAATAAGTTTTTTTTTTAAATAATGCGAGACACAGTTAAATAAAAACATTTATGGCTGGTAATTTCTCAGTTCACAACAACAAAAAACAAAAACAACAAGTCTTCTTGGACACTGTCTTCCTGTGACATTTAACAGAGTGACAATTAAAACTTGTGATTGCACAAATCATAATTAACGTGTCAAAATCTCTTCTCAAATGGTATAAAAAGTAATTAAATAATAAACAAATAAATACATAAGTAAATAAATAGATAAATTGCAGCTAAGCACACAAAGTAAGCTAAAAATGTTACAAACTATAAGAAAAGCAGTCTCAAAAGCTAGCATATTGCTAGTATGGACAGACCTTAAAGAGTAACTGCTACATGTTACAAACTAGAAACAAAAATTGCTTGTAAGGAGCAGCAAACTAGGACCAATTAACAATGGAAAATCTCATTCAGCCTGTTGCTTCTGGATGCGTCTACAATCATTACAAGCCAAAGAGCGACCAAATCACAACATCTTCCACCCACTAACCATACTGCTATGGAATAACATCTTTTAAGAGCTAGCTATTATTTCTGTTCATTAGGTCTAGCACTATATGGTTATATAACAACTAGAAAATATGACTCTACTGTAGAAGATCTTGTGCACACATTCTCATAATTTCGACTTTATTCTCAAAATATTTAGACCTCGTAGTTTTGACTATTTTCTCAAATTATTACGACTTTAATCTCATAATCTTAGATTTGTTTTTATTTTTTAATGTGACGCTAAAACACCGTCGTACTTTACTCATTCAATCAAATAAATGTTTTTTTTTCATTAAACTTAACCTTTCCACACAATTATTGTATATTAGCATGCTAAATATAAATAAGAAAGAAGTAATTTTCACTGAACTTTCCACAAAATCTGCAATAAAACTAAGTATTTTATATATATAATTGAGGCAATATAATTGAACATTGAACACTAATAGCTCTTTTCTATTACATAAAAACACATGATATAGAACTTAATTTTAATATTTACACTATCAATCCAGGCCTACGCGCAAAGCATGCTGGCAATCTCCTTTTTCAAAAAAAAAAAAGTGTTGCATTAGCTGATGTTAATTAAGTAAATTGAACAAACAGCAAAATAAAATAAAATAAAAAATAATTTTAAAAAATCTAAATACATTTTGTTTTGTTTATTACAGCTTGTGGCATAAATTAAAAAGTCATCTCTAATTGTTTTCTTCAAGACTGGATGTAACCTTTTTAAAATCAGTTACAAAAAGGTATCCAAAAGGAATCTGAAAATTAAGACCCTTTGGCTAACTGCTACTTGGTCAAACTAGTTCTTAAGACAGTCTTAAAATAGTGACTATGTTTATGCAAGTGGCCCCTGGAGTCAGGTGTCTTCTTCAAGGGTGCAAACTGTTTTGACTTACAGAGATCAAGCCAGTAAACCTTCAAGTAACCACACAGCTGTAAGATTTAACCACTATGCCACAGTACCCACATAACAATGCCCTTATATGCAAAGTTAAATCTTTTGTTGGTTCAAGGCAGTGGTTCTCAACCTTTTTTTTTTTTTTTCCACTGGACCGCACTATGGTCCAAGTGCAGGTCTCACGGGCCGCACGCATATTTACAAATTATGTCGCCAATACAAACCAACCAGATTTATAATAGCCTATTGTAGCCTAAATATTATGATATCTAATCGATTACATTAATTGAAATAAATAAATAAATAAATAATTATACTCACCATTAATAAAACACCTGATGCTGTCGGGAGCTGACCAATTTTGTGAAATTCGGCTCGAAAGGAGTAACAGCTCGACGGGCCCCGACCTTTTTTTACGCCTCTCGGGCCGGGCTTCGTGGCAATTTTCACGTCATAGTTCAGACGCGGGCCGGGCATCGGGCTTGTTTTAGGCTTCTCCTATTTTTATATTTTAGACATCCATCAATTAGTGATGAAATTTTTTTTTTTTACCAAAACAACACGAGAAGGTGCTACCGCGACTGTCAAGAGCGGCTCGACGGTGTTTAGTGTCCAGCAGCAGCAGCGAGCGTGCAGTCAGCGCAGCTGAAGAGTTCTGCGTTCAAATGCA
>NW_015629561.1:1886668-1887207 GCF_001515625.1 Sinocyclocheilus rhinocerous
CAAGAGCGGCTCGACGGTGTTTAGTGTCCAGCAGCAGCAGCGAGCGTGCAGTCAGCGCAGCTGAACAGTTCTGCGTTCAAATGCACGCAATAGGCTAAAGCTTGCCGCAAAGCACTGGCAAAAGTAATTACCATGAATGTGTCAGGGGGGAAATAGTAAGGAGATATTTTAATTATTTACTAATAAACTAGTGTTTTCTGAGTCGGTGTAGCAAGGATGAAGATGTCGATCCCGACTCGCCATCTCCTCAGACGTGCCTTCAGAGAGAAGTGCATTTTTACGGATTATGATTATAATGAAAGAGTTTTTTTTGTGTGTGTGTTTTTGTTTTTATTTCGTTAAGTAGTAATTTAAAGCTTTCTATAGATATATTTATCATGTCTGTGAGGCAAAAATGACGGCGTATCCACTGAAAAAAATGCAAGTGATCTCGCTGGCGCCTCCATGTCCTGCAAAGCGGGCTTCAGCTTGCACTCTCGGCACAAACTATTGGATATAGCGCACATTTATCTAGGTTTAACGTTAAAACATTGTTATAT
>NW_015629561.1:1887239-1894739 GCF_001515625.1 Sinocyclocheilus rhinocerous
AATTAATGTAAAAACTAAAATGAATTGTAAAACTGAAAGTTATTTTTTTAATTGTGTTCAGCATGGTGGGCCGCATTTGAATTCGTGGCAACACACTTACTTTCATAAGTAAACCTCACTTTTCCACATCCAACTCATTTTGGAAAATTATGTTAAAAGGTTAGTTACCTCAAAATTGCAATTGAATCATCCCTATGTCCTATAAAACCTATATGACTTTCAGTCCAAACAACAAAAGTGGACAGTGATTGTAGAAAACACTATAACAGTAGCATCATACTCCCCCCTTAGTCATAAAATCTACATAGCAACAAACCATTTTTTTTCCAGAGTATATGAAACAGAATGCAGAAAATCTTTTCCACCTACAGTATTTCCTCCCTGAAAGAACCGCAAGCCTTTGTTCTTGAAAAATGGTGCAAGATTGCACTAGGACTGAAGACAAAGAGTGGCTTCACAAGGTCCTTGAAACCAGTACATTGCCAGGTACTCGTGAGCATGAGATAAACCTAACAAATTAACCGAACAATACGTCAAACCGTGATGAATATGATCATGAATATGAACATAATCTCACTTTCTGCTGGATGCAGTGGGGTCATTTAGATTCCTAATTGCTTGAATCTGCGATCGCTATGCCTAGCCGTCGCCTCAAACGAACCCGGCGACAGACAAATGGGGCTATGAGCATTTTAATGATGGCATAACGCTACAATTACAGTGGGGCCGATCTAGAAACATGTCAAACACTTGCATTTGAATTTCAACACCTGTCAGAGCTCAAGGACTCGCACATGTTCCCTAAAACTCTTCCCAGAATAGATCGCGAGCGTATGTGTGTGTGTGTTTATGTGAGGGAAGCTTTGTCACTTGAGTAATGGAGGAACTCTGTGCTCTCAGGAGCTTTTCCTCCAGAACTCGTGAGCTATGCTCAATTAATCTACTCTGGTCTTAATGACCCTGGAAGGTGACTCTGGAGATAAAGCGCAATTACACTGGAAACACGGGCGCTGCCAATTAGGCTTCAAGTTTTTCTCCATCTCCCGAACTCATTCCACCCGTCCCACTGCGCCAGGCTGTTTGTGATTTCATTAGCCAGCCTCTTCAAGGGGAAATTAAAAGTAGTGCTTGTGTGAAGAGATAGGATCTTCTCAAAGTGGCTGTCCACAGATTAATGGGGGATTATGGGAAACTGATAGACCTTTTTATGTGAAGAAAGCCCTGACACAAGAGATCCTCTGCTTTTTTGCTTCCTCCTTTAATCATATTGTCTTTGGTGAAGAGTGCTATGTGGGATTTTATCTGAACAGCACAGCAGCAGTCCACCTGTTTCCTGTTTTCCAGTGTTCCTGGAAGACCAAAGGCGATCATCCAAAGCTCATATACCTTTGACTGCGTTTGAGGTGGGAAATGTAACCCAACAAAGCCCATAAACCCAACAAAGCAACAACTCTTCCCTCTCTCGCACTCTCCTGTTCTTTCTTTCACCATCACAGCTCCTTCCCAATGATGTTAATGAGCCACCCCGGTATGAAGTCGTCTGCTGCTATGGCCCTCGTGCCAGCTAGTGAGTTGCAGTGTAATGAGTGTAACTAATGCTTCTTGGCACAGTCCCTCTATACCTCTCTCTACCTCACTCCCTCATTTTGTTTCTCTTTTCAGCATGTTATTCCCCTGAAATGACAGAAATAAATTTCAATGAGGTCAACAGTATGGCTTTATGTGGTCTTCCCAATTCAAAATCATGAGCGAATCATTTGATTCTATTCCAATTCATTCGCATATTTAGTATTTTGGTTCATGATCATAGGCACGTTCATTATGCATATACGTAAAAGCAATTCCCTCTCTGCTAATGCTGTAAATTATACAGGGCACTGTATGAGTAATTCAAACTCATCTTTTTTGAAATATTCATTAAAAGAACGTGTATCAGGCAATTGAGAGTCATTTGCATCAGGAATCAAGCTACAGTGATCGTGTTGCATGTTTTTGATTCACTAAAAAGATTTGGCTCTTAAAAGTCATTTGTATAAGCAATCAAGCTACACTGGCCTTGCTATATGCTTTTGATTCACTAAAAAGAATCAGCTCATAAGAGTCATTTGTGGCAGGAATTGAACTACGCTGGCCATGCTGTATGTTTTTTATTCAATAAAAAGAATCAGCTCATAAGAGTCATTTGTGTCAGAAATTGAGCTACACCAGTTATGCTATGTGTTTGATTCAGGGGAAAAAAAATTTAACGGAATTGGCTCATAAGAGTAATTCATACCAGCAATCGAGCTACACTGGTCATGTTATATGCTACTGATTCACTAAAAAGAATCAGTTCATAAGTCATTTGTGTCAGGAATCGAACTACACTGGTCACGCTGTAAGGTTTTTGATTCACTATAAAGAATTAGCTCATAAGAGTTGTTTGCATCACCAATCTAGTTACACTGGTCATGCTATAATTCAGCATGAAAAAAAAAACATACAGCGCAATAATATTCAGCTTTGCCATCACAGGAATAAATTATATTTTAAAATATAACATAAAACAGTTTTCTTTTTTTTTTTTTACTGTATTTTTGATTAATAAAAATCCAACGCTGTTGTTGTTGTTTTTTTATTCACTAGGATTCGACTCAGCTCAAAAGAGCCATTGTATATTTGTCTTTGCATGCATACCATGAGAACAACTCAACTTAAAGATGTTCTACAGTAGACCAAATTATGAAATCCAGTGAAAACCACAATAACATCAGCTTCCATGACACTACAAGTCCAAGTGTGTTTAAAAAACCATAACCGGATGTCCTAGAGCAAGTCAAATCGGATGAAATCAAGACCAACTGAGCACTGCAAGCCTGTTAAACCTTCAGAGTGCTTAGGGTTATGACTCTCAGCATTAAGTATTCAGAAGAAAAGACCATCTTGGCTGAAGAAGGAGGGAAATACACAATGAGCCGAGCTTCCCGCCTCAGGCTGCACAGGTCCTACCTGAGGATGAATGTTTCTGGGATGTCAGTGTTGGCTGCAGATAATAAGCGTATGGGAGAATCTCATTAAGACCAGCATTGATCCCCCCCCCCCCCCCCCTTAAATATTTATGAAAAAAAAGAATCACCGCACAATAAAATTCAGCTTTGCCTTCACAGGAGTAAATTACATTTAACATTTTATTAAAATTGAAGATTTTTGATTTTAAATTGTTATAACATTTTCAAATATTACTGTTTTTACTGTATTTATGATTAATAAAAGTCCTTGGTGAGCATAATCTGATAAGTCATTTGTATCAGCAATCGAGCTACACTGCGCTGTATTTTTTTTTATTTACAAAAAAGAATCTGCTCATAAAAATCATTGTATGTTTTTTTTGCATGCATACCTTGAGAACAACTCAACAGAAGGATGTTCTGAAGACCAAATTATGAAATCCAGTGAAAATCACTATAACATCAGCTTCCATGTCACTACAAGCCCAAGTGTTGAAAAAAACATCGCCAGACGTCCTAGAGCAAGTCATAACGGATGAAATCCACATCGACTGAGCACCACAAGCCTGTTAAACCTTCAGAGTGCTTAGGGTTATGACTCTCAGCATTAAGTATTCAGAAGGAAAGGCCATCTTGGTTGAAGAAGGAGGGAAATACATAATGAGCCGAGCTCCCCGCCTCAGGCTGCAGAGGTCCTACCTGAGGATGAATGTTTCTGGGATGTCAGTGTTGGCTGCAGATAAGAAGCGTATGGGAGAATCTCATTAAGACCAGCATTGATTCACCCACCCTCACCAAATGAATCATTCTAACTGACTCTGAATTACTCTCCAATGAGGAGGCGATTGATCATCTGCTTCGGCCTGACCTTTGGACTGTGGCCATACTGGGGACATAAAGTCGTAATCTGTACAGTCTACTCGGTTTATTTAAATGGATGAGTTTTAGTTTGTGGTATTAGAAAAGGGGACCTTCTGTGATTTATTGTAGCAGAAAGCACTGGAAAAAGTTAGTTTGTGTGTGTATTTGAAGGGGGAGTGGCAATGGGATGGCCTGTATAGGGTACTGTTTATTCAGTGAACTTACTTTGTCTGAAGATAACAAATGTTGTTTTGAGAGTAGGCATTTGTTTGTGTGCATCTGCGTTCGCCGAAGGAGGACAGATGAGCTAGTCAAGGCCAAGGCTGAGACTTAAAATGCTCTTTATACATTCATGTTGAACCATAAAGAAAGCACTCTCAAGAACTCTTTCTATGGCCATCTAATGGATATCAGAAAGAAACTATTTCTCATTATTTTAACTAATACAATGGCCCACGCTCAGTGAGAGCATTGCATAGCACAGTATTTATGAAATGTCAACCATTCAAGAGATTTCATTTGAACGCACATGTACACACTGCATTATTTGAGTATAAGAGTATAAGACAATCATTAAAAAAAAAAAAGAGCAGCTACAGCAGCATGAATAGGAATATAGCAGAGAATTAAACTGTCAGTTGAAACACATATTTGAGCATGTAGATCTTCAATGAACCTTATTGATTAGACACAAGCACAGCTAAACCTCAGGGAAGGTATACTGAGAGAAGCTGGCAGCCTTAAGCCACGTTTGTGTGGATTTCCAATCCATTCTGTGCAGTACTATCAGGATATTGCTTTTACTTCCAAGTGTAATTGTTCAAAATGTTTTGTAAGCAACCAGGGTCTCTGAATTTATGGATGGGATTTTACAGCCAACACTTAGAGGTAGATGTATTAGCTTTCAGATTGCTGTGTAAATGTGACTCCAAAAAAAAAAAACTCCTTGGCTTGTGCTGAAGTTTAAATACTGTAAATACTGTATATACACACTACTGGTCAGATTTTCTTTTTGTTTTTGAAAGAAATTAACATTTTTATTCAGCAAGGATTTATCATTTATAATATTACCTAAGACTTATATTTAAAAAAAAAAAGCTTGTTCTTTTGTACTTTCAAAGTATCCTGAAAAAAAGCATGATGGTTTCCACAAAATATAAAATAGTACACCTATTTTCAGCAATTCTAAGAATAAATGTTCCTTGAGCACCCAATCAGCATAGTAGAATGATTTCTGAAGGATCATGTGATGCTGAAAATTCAGTATTGCCATCACAGGAATAAATTACATTTTTAAATATATTCAAATAGAAAACCGTTATTTTTTTTAAAGAAATTGTAATAATATTTCACAATATACTTTTACTGTATTTTGATTAAAAATAATTGTGAAACACTTAATTTGATTTAAAAAAAACAGAGCTGAATTTCTCTTAAAGCTTCTTTTTTTTATATATATATACGGAGTTGGCTCCATTTAGTCTGAGAATAATAACATCTTTTTCTGGTTCTGCCCATTCTAATGTTCACATAGTACAACCATTTTATCTCAGAGATAAACACCAGCAGTTTCTGCCTTCCTTTTGTACAACCGGTTAGACTGAATAACCCACGATTGGCCTTGTCTTTGATATGAATTTTTTTTAAATGAACAGAAACGTTATCACACTGGTGCAGCTGAAAAGATGGAACTAATTTTATGCATTATATAAAGAGCTCGGTGCTTTTAAAAACAAAACAGTATAGTTGTATGGTTGGACTAGAACTTTTTTTCTTTGTTCCTTGTGTTTTTTGTTTCTTTTGTATTCAGCTCAGTACGAGTGCTCAACAAAGCTTTAAATCACATGACTGTCAAAACTAGAATGTTTGCAGATACAGCTGAACAAAACGATGTTGAAAAAAATATACAAAAATAAATAGTCAACTACTGGCAGAAGAACAATTAACTTCTACACATATTCATGTAGCAATTCATAATATTGTTCATCATCTTCAGTACATATTACCAAAGTGTGTCCAACAAATCCATGGGGAATGCAGGGGAACCATGGAAACATGTGTTTTCTACTAAAATTACACTTGGTAATTTCTTGGATCAAGACTGTAAACTGTTTTATCACTGGTGTTTTTTTTTTCTTCTTCCAACCTTTCACATTTAGAATAATTTGAGCATCTCTTTCCACACAGCTTGCATTAATTTACCTCATATTCCCTCCTTACAGGAACACCGTAGTCTACTTTCTTCATTGTTAAACTTTAGAATGCGAGTCAGCGAAATGAAATACTTAAGATTATTTAGCATTTAATATCATTCCAGTGTCTCTTCCCTTCAGTAATGACATGAAATAACATTCCAAGATGTTTTCAGTTTTCGTGATCCAAATGTTCTGTTTATATTTTAGGATATGGATGGATCTGATTCAATCCGAGAGTAGACTAAGTCGGATTTGTAGTTGCTGAAGTTTTGGTGAAAGTTTATGAACTTTTAGCCCATTAAAAAAAAAAAACAGTTGTGTGTCCTGGAGCACCTTAAATTCATATAACCTTTCACTGTGTTCATGTTGTAGGAAAATTAATGTTTTACTCTTTCTTATTTACTTTCTTAGACATTGTGTGGGGTTTTATATTTATTTTTTTATTTTTCCTTTTGATTTAACTTGTGTTCCTCTCTCAATATGTATATATATATATGTTACCTAGAATGCAACAAAGACATCACACAGTAAAACAGAGAGCCTTTGAAGTCTTTAGTGCGGGTAATTTAATCAGGATAATTGTTTTTGCCACAACAGTTCACAGCTCTCTTTTCCATATTTCTTATTCTGAATTGCCATTATTTAACTGTGCGGCAGCTCCACCTGTTTCCCAATGACATCATAAAGGCTGTCAAACACATATTAACAGTCAGAGCTTGACGACCCCCTCGTATTTAAAGGTAATTACCACACTTCAGTCTTTGTTATTGTGCGCTTTTACATACTGCATATTTTATTTGAAAATGTCAATTGACTGTGTGAGATAAATCATTTTAACACTGCAAATAGTGTAGACATTTAACCTGCAATCTCCATTCTAAAACATTTTACTGTGTTAAATACTCATTTTAAAAAAGACGCTCCATTGTTGTAGGAGGGTTGTGTCCGTGAAGGTTAAAGTCAGGTTCAGAAAGACCGCGGCCCTGTGGGAACTCTCACCTCTCAACCACAAAAACTACCCGTCCATCAGATCAGTGCCCGAGCTCCTGGATCAAATGACTGGGTTAATAGATTTCAGCAAGAAGAGATGGAAAACAAAATACTGTTGGGACTAGAGAGAAACCAAGGATGGGAAAAAAGAGAGAGAAATCTGCAATTTATAGCAGAAAGCACAACATAAAACATTTAAAGCCAAAAATTGGAAACCTTTGAAACTTGCAGATAATCTATTTTTATGGAGTTAAAAGTATTGTGATTCTGAAATGTACAGCATGGACATATTGACAGAATCTAAAATGTAAAAGCATAATCGTAATTATTAAATTCAATAATCAACTAATTAATTCTTTGCTTTAAAAATTCTATTAACCTAAAAAAGTACTGTATGTACAGTATCTGTTGTTTATACTCTATATAAAATGCTTGTCAATATGTTACTATTATGCACTAATAACAAC
>NW_015629561.1:1899739-1941739 GCF_001515625.1 Sinocyclocheilus rhinocerous
AGTGGATGTACCAAGGCCTCACAGACTCAGACATCATGTGGCTAATGCAAACCAGTTCTCCACAAAGCCTCTGCTTTTGTAGGAAGGCACATCTCCTCCAGAACCGAGCAAACACACCTGATCCCTCTCAGGTAGCCCTCAGATATTTGAACAGATTAGTGAAAAAAAACCAGGTGTGTTTGTTTTCATCTGATGCCAAAATCCATTTGCACTCCTGAAAGGAGAAATTGGTTTCCTCTGTTCTCCGCGTGCCCTCGAATCCAATCCCATTGTGTTGCATGCTCTTTATTGTTTCCTGTGTCTTGCCCTATTCTGGCTTTAAGTGAGGGATCAATGAGGAAGAAGCACTGTTCGATTGGCTGTTAGCATCTACTGGAGACAATTAGAGTTGAGACAGCTCTCTGCCACCCTGATCCATCTAAGCTTGGCCCGGGGGCAGATTTACATTTTACATCAGTCATCGTTGTTGCAATGTTTTCATATTATGAGAGCCTAACAAGCCGAAGTAGAATAAAACAAGTAGGGTGCGGAAGAACAATCACGTTTGGCTTTCATGCTGATTGCATTTGGTTGGGGACATGGAGAGGTCAGAGAGAAAGATCGTTCTTTAGCATTACAAAACTGAGTCTAGACAAGCTAGATTTCTTGCTTGTGCACTTACTTTATCTCTAATATTTTTTTGTGATATATATTGAGTAATCTGATGTATTACTACTGTCTGTTTGAGTTTATTACTCAAAAAGAGGGATCTAAAAATGATATGTACCATATGCACTAAGCCATGTTTCAAAGAAGTTCTGGATGTCAACACAATAGACTTTTTCAGTTAGAAGGCTTCATTAGTAAATAAATTTCCTCTTTATAATTATTTATAAACAGTATAGCAACCATAGGGTGTAATTATTATTGATTTATTATGTATAATTCATCATTAATAGTTTAATCTAAAAAGCTGTAAAAAAAAAATCCAACTGCCATTTGGTCAGACAAACTTTAAGGTTGTTGGAATGAATGTAGAGAAAGTTGATGTCACATAAGTATATTCCTATCACAGTTGTGAGGTAATCACATGTACGATGACGAAGAAGATGAAGAATAACAGTCTTTAATGATCCAAACAGTGAATGCCAACAATCCAACACAACGTGCACATTGATGACACTGGACAACTGAACTAGCACAGAACTGAACTTAAATACACATGATAATGAGACACACACACCTGAACTAAATGACTAATCAATTTACAACCATGACAACAAAGGGAACCGGTACAAAGAACGAAAACACAGTCCAAGCACGGAGTGAGTGTGACAAGTCTATCCTCTGTATATTCCATCTTATTTTCTCAAAGAAATAGTTGAAAAAATTGTATGTGTAGGCTACTGTCAAGTTCTATCTAATGCACGATAGTTTAACTGATCTTTCAAAACTGATGACTGTCCATTAACAAGAACAGAGAGAAAAATTGGAAAAAGATTTGAACAAAAAACAAACAAAACAAAACAAAAAAACATCCTTCCCGCTTTAGAACAATGCAGACTTACTAAATATAGCAAGACAGCATGAATATGCAAGACTTGTGGTACGCCTTTAATTGTCTGAGTGGATGACTAATTTACAAATGAGAATCCCTGCTTTTGTTTTGGTTTATTTCAGAAACTAGGATGTTGTACCAGATAAAGTGTGTGGCAGGAATATTCATCCATAGAAAGCTAATAAGTTCTAACATAAGGAAAAGTTAATTGAACAATTAATCAAAGCTTAGCATGTCCATTACATTTATTGGAACAGGATGATTCATTGGGTCTGCCTGCTAATTTAGTTTGGAATTATCTAATTCTGATTTACTTCAGAAACGTAATAACCGTTGATGGTTTGAATTACCTACCAGACAATTTGACTAATTATTAAAAAAAGCACAATTTTTCACAAAGACATCTGTTGCTTTGTTCCAAACAATCAATTCAGAAGAGTTGTGCAAGCAATTTTACACTTTTGTGCTTTCTAAGCATAAACAATTCATAACACAACAAATGTCAACTGCCAAAATATGCTCTTAGAAATGAAGATATACACATCTGCTGTCTGTATCCTGCCATACCAAACAAATATCTCCTCACAGCTACTAGTATTCATGAAACATGATGCCATATCTATCTAGAAACATATGGAGGGGCTGAATGGAACAGGACAGGCGTTGTAGATGGACTGACACTCCCAGTCACAATCAGGCCTGAGATAGTTAATTTTCTCTGTAAATGTTTCGTTCCTCAATTCATCTCTGACACGTAAATCGCTTTTGAGCCAGATCCTCTGAAGACTTTGGCTTAGTTGGTGCTCTGTGCTCCGATGTTAAATGACCTTTGAAACAATTTGATTATGATGTTCTGCTGACAGGCTCAAATTTTTCACAGGAGGGAACACTGTAATGGATCCAAGCAGAAGCTTAGAAGAAGAGGAAGAGGGAGGGAGGTAGGTGGGCAGAGGAGGAGACACAGGAAAACAAGAAGGCAAATGCCAAGAGGAAATGGAGAGATTGAGAGGAAGACGGAAGAATGACCATTTTTACATGCAGATCATTTTTCAATTAAGTTCCATATATTCTGATTAAGACTTTATTCCAGAAAAAAAAATCTATTAATATACTTTCATGTGAATTTCATGTGAATGTGCAGATATTCTGTATCCTGTATACTTTCATGTGAATGTGCAGATACATGCAACAAAAAAAAATAATAAATGCTGTTTACATGACACCGAATTCTAATTTATACAGGAATATGCTATTCCAAAACCGGAATATTGACCTAATCAGGTTATGGCAAGGCTAATGTATTTTTATGACTCATACATTATTGGAATCATTTTGAATAATTATCCAATTTAAATCTTTTCAATTTAATGTGCATGAAAACATGGTCTTTAATGAACAAGAAGAAATAAGAGAGGCCATAGAAGTACAGAAAGGGGTGAAGATAAAAAGACTTCATTAAGAGTGTGAGGAGGAGCAACAGAATGTTATTAAAAGCTCAGGGGAAAACAGACGGTCAGCATAGGCTAAATAGGGATTAGTACCTGGACTTTTCCATAATTGATCAGTTTGTTCAGATAAGGAGCATATATGGATTTTCTCATCATGCAAGCTATTTGCCCTTATAATATATTTTTTAAGCTTGTAGGCAGCTCTGGATAGTTGCTGGTGATGAGTTTGGGACTGCGACAAATAAAACTCATATGATTATTAATTAAACAGTTAAATTCTGAAACTTATTTGCTAGAAATTTGGTGGTGTCATCTGCCAGCCAGCTTTGTCATAGCATACTTTTCTTGCGTTTGCATAATTAGTCACATGGCCTGCAGTCTGGATTTGCAACCTGGCAGATTTTACAAAAAAAAATTTCTACCGGTCGGTGCGACACACTTTTGTTAGGCCACACTGGTGTTACTAAAAGTTGCCCAACTCTTTGATTATATGCGGCCATTTCTGTTGAAGATGAGAAACATAAAAAAAAAAAAACACACTCTAAAAGTGGAACAAAGCAGCTCGGCACAGAAGATGCGTATTACTCGCAAACAAGTCTACAACCACGCGAGATATGCAAATCAACAATAATCAAGCCAATTAAATAATTATTTCATAATAATTTCCTGTCAATATAGTAAATCGACGGAAGACACAGCGCCATACAAAAACATGAATTCTGTCTAACATCTAGTACTCACCTGTATGAAGATGAACCCAATCTTCACTTATTCTTCATGGAAAATTTATATATGCCCCTGTTGTTTCGCAAGTTTTCAATAATTTGGATTTCATCAATGTTTTGTTTAAAGTTTATATTTACCTGTTGTCTTAACCACTAGCTTCGATGACGCACTAAAGTAAAACTAAACGCTTATTGGCCTAAATGGTCACCTTTGACAATGAGTACGTTTACATGGACAACAACAATCCGATTTTAATACGATTAAGACAACACTCTGATTAAGAATCTACCATGTAAACAGAGATTTTTGATTACCTTAATCCGGCTAAAGTCATATTCGAAGTAAACAGAAATCGAATTAAGACATGTGGAGTATTCCTATTTTAGTCGCATTATTTAAGTGCACTAAAGACATGTACTCACCTTAATCACATTATTACCGTCGTGTAAGACTTTTCGCCGCATTTTGCGACAGGATACACACACGGCAGTGCTCAACCATTTTTACGGCAAATAAAGAGCTTCAACCATCGTCTGTATGCACGTACAAATAATTAACTGCACTTGAAGCTTTCATAAAATAAAAAATGAAACACCCAAAACTGTACATGGCATCATCACGAAGATGAACTATATGTTTACACGTGAAATTCCGGAGGGGACGTAATGACGTGTGCCATTAATCGAACTATGTACTATAACATGTAAAACGGGAACATGAAAGGAATATTCTAAAAGCAACTCATGTAAACACCATAATCATAATATTGGCTTATTTAGAATAAGGTAAATAATTAGATTACTGATGTCCATGTAAACGTAGTCACTGATATACATGCTAAAGGAGGCTAATTTAATTTCCTTATGCCTTTTTCGACTGTATTTTGGACGGAAGCAAACAAGGTTGCATCATTTGAATATCCGCTGTGATTAGTCAGTTTATTAGTCTTTGTTCTGTAGTCTCCTATAACATTTGTGCAGTTTAAACCTCGCCTGGGCTACCATGTATAAATATAGCGAGAGTGCTTATTCATTATATTCATTCTTGAGAAGGATGTTCTCTTAATCTTTGTAATTATGGAATTTCTAAGAAAATAAAATAAAAAAATTTCCCTGATGAATTATTTCTTGCTTCACATTAATGCACTCATAAATAGATACATTATTAGCAAACAAATTAAAGGCAATTTTAACTAATCTCATCACTTACACTTTTAAAGGCCAATTCACACTGCCACAATAAAAAAACAATAATAATAATAATAATAAAATAAAAACTGATGTTGCTCCAAGGGTTATTGCACTCACCCTGTTGGAGTTGCTGTGACCTGTTGTGGCAGTGTGAATTAGCATTTATGCACAAAAATATTACACTTAATATTTAAAAACCTGTGAGTACATTTTTTTTCTTTTTAACTTTAGTGCAATTAACATTAATTTCTTTAAAAAGGGAAATTCTCTATGCAATATTCACGTGTACACATCCCTGAGTAATATTTGCAAACACATAACTCTCAAGAGAGCATAATATACTGTACTAGTATACATCCATCCATATGCAAGCAGAGAGAGGTCTGCAGTAGTGTAGGTGGAACTGGAACGGACTTCTGTTCAGGCTGACATAGCATTTCTTCTGCCCTGAAATTTAACATACAATTCAAACATCAACAAAATATATTATAATTTAAACTTTTATAGTTACAATGCTTATTTCCGTGGATAAGAATGAGAAACAAATTCTGGTCTTATTCAAATGTACAAATTACATTATATTAACACCTAAAAAAAATGTTCACAGATGTTTTAATTTGGTTTGATTTTGTTTTTCTATTTTTTTGTGGATAAGTCGGCATGAAAAGAAAGTTGCAATCTTTTTCTTCCCCTTTTATGGCGTATATCAGAGTACGTAAAAAAATAAAAATAAAAGTTAAAAAAAAAATGTAGGCCGGGACTTATTGCAAGCAAAATATAATGTTCTGAAATATTGTACATACGTTTTGTGGTTGCAGGACAGTTTTTAAACGTGTTTAGTGTGTTTTCGACTGATTTTCATAAGACATGAAAAGAAAATGTAGGTACTGTACCATGGCAAATGACAGCTGGCAAAGATCCTAGTAGTCTTCCTCCTCCAAGACCAGCTTTTACCTGGTTTCTCTCTATAACATCCACGCTCCAGAACACACTCTCCACTAAATAGCACGCTATTGAAGAGAATGAAGGCCGGCATACACAAAGAGATTTCAAATGTCATTCCGGGGTCTGGCCCTCTGTGTTTAACACGCTGTCTGTCTCGCCTCTCTCTCCCTCTCCCATTTGAATCCACTCCCACACACCGAGCCGAGCAGCAAGACCTTATGAAACAGAGATGCACAGACCTAACTTGCACTTTTGGCATTTGTTCAGTGCACACTGTAATTGTGACTGGCGAGGTTTCAAAGCCAAACTTTGCAGCATCGTCCTTAGGAAAAGCGGACAGACAAAGGCAGGCACAACACTGACATCATTTCTCAAGTTCATGCCAGGTTTTATCTGTTTCTATGTGATAAATGTTACCAAGGAAACCAATGTGGTTACCCTGGGGATGGCTATTATCAGTCTGTCAATCAAATGGAAAAATATATTTTTGGGCATTAGACAGACCTTTACTTTTAAGTAACAGGAATTAGTATCAGCCAGACATGTCACAGTGCCGTGCCACTTGTTTTCTTGGATGTCTATGTTGGTAGCATGAAAACTGAGCCTTCGCAGAGTTTCCAGAACAGGGAAGGTATCTATACCGTCTGCCGGCTGAAACTGAGCCTGTGTATCGATTTTAGCTAGGTGTCTCTCATAAACTGCAAAGTGTCACTTTATACAAATTCAACTGAAGTGACAGACCTCTAATAAGAGGTGAGGTTATCCGGATCACCAGAGATTTGCATGTCGGTTGTTGCATCTGCAGAATTACAGCTGAAATCCTGCACTATTAGTATACAATCTCAGTTTAGATGTGGATGTGAATGTATGAATTAAAGGTGAATATAGATTGCAGCTAGCAGCTTCATTGGCCGCATGTTCAATTCCTCATTATTTCATAACCGTGTTCAGAGTTGGCCTTTCTGGAGTGTAGCGATCAATAGCAACAGGATTATTTTACATGGTAACATTGATTATTTCTGACATTCTCTAATTTAATCTCAAATAAGACAGAATATCGGCCAGGCTGCAAAGAGCCTCGGGTCTATTGAACTTGTGCCTAATGTGCAAGGCATACACAAAAATAGTCACATGTTCTTGTTTTAATTGCTTTTGTGCACGTGGAAAAACTGCAAAAGTTGCAAATTGCTTATTGCCTGGGAGGATGTGAGCACTTGGGCTGTGTTCAGATTCCAGTGCAGCCAAGATCTAGCTGTTGACATGAAACACATTTTTTTTTAGAGGTTCCATTTTCTCCTTTCATCCGCCTACCTCCCTCAAATATTTTATTTTTACTTTGAATTTCTCATTTCACAGTTTATCACATTTATTGTACTGTGCTCCTAGTTCATCACAGTATAAATACTTATTTATAAATAAAAAATAAATTCATATCCAAGATGTAGAGATGTCAAGATACATAATTTTACATATTAAATCAAATTTAAATAAAAATTTAATTTAATCTATGCAAAAGATTCAAAAACAAAACGGTTCAGAACATTTCTTAAGACATTTAAACTGAAAATTACACCTTTTATTTTATTTGTCCTCATTGCAGAATAATGCCCCACTGAGTGAACGCTTGAGCCCGCTGACTTGTGAAAGAGAAGGATAAAAGGGATTCAGAGATGGTTCATGATGCTTACTCAATGATTCTGCTTCAATGCACAAAAAAATCATCAAAAGAATCTTTAATTAGTGTAACGAATCAGCTCATGGGGAAATATGAATAATTAATCATAACTAGTTATAATTAATTATAAATATTTAGATCTGCTGTAGATATTTACTTGACCTCTCAGGGTCAACTGTCTGTCAATTCAACAGAACCACCGACTCTGGGCGGGTCCCTAGAAGTGCTGCCTTTAAAGTCTGCAAAGATTCACGCCTCTCAAGATGGGCTTGTCCAATGAGAAAGTCCGGAATCCCAAGTGGGAGTTTTGAGATACTGGGGAGTTTTTATGACCCTTTGTTTGAAAGCATGGTAATTTGCTTATGAAACTTGGATCAAAATTACTAAAGCTTCTTAGAACACTAATATGTTGCGTAGGTATAAACATACAATATACACTCTCAATTGGATCATCCGAATACGAATTAATAGAGACCAAACACGTTATATGTAAGGTTACATGAATGAGTGGTTCTATCATAAGCATGCATAAAATAGTCTACAATACAACAGATAATATACAAGACCGCAATAATATACACAATGACCTGAAGGATCTGTGTGTTCATTCAAAGAAAGGTTTTCTTATGAATTAATTAGTAGAAAAGTCCATTTCTACTGTGCATTTGTGGATTTTCCTTATGGAAAAGGCAGTGATTTTCCGCACCTAAATTCCATTAGGTCGTAAATGTATCTGGTGTCAGGGTTGCCATGGTAACCAGGGTCCTGGGCCTTGTTCACAGACATTTTGGCACCCAGTATGTTTATTGGGTGAGGGGTCTGTGAATGTTTGTTAATCTAATGAATAATTGATTTGTTAAATCAAATGACAAATGGTGTGTCTGATTGGTCCAGACGCTACATTAGTTACTAATAAATTGCTTGCATGCACATGACGAAACACTACAAATACAAATAAGTGCCACATGGTGTACAAAAATCTGCCACACTTCAACTCCAGCATTTCAGGAAAATGACTAATGTTGTCCTTACACTGAGAAGACAGCAAAGAGGGCACATCTGAAGTGGCATACAAACCACAACAGTAAACAATGCATTTACTTCATGTTAATGTATTATGTATTAATTCACCATGTAGGCGGAATAAATGTATTTACACAGGAATCACATTCACAGGAGACACTGTGTTGATTGTTGAAAACCAAATGGACACTGATTATTATTATTTCACTCATTCTGTTTCTATGGGTGGGTCAGAGCTGGCATACATTAGTATGGCAGTTATTCTGCACTGAATCTTCCCATACAATTTACATGCACAGCGCAATTCATATGGTCTACTGCACGTTTTATTGCAAAACGTTTACATGGCTACTGTTGTTATAAAATGCAGATTAATCAAGAATCATTTTGTAACTCATGACACCTTGATTCAAAATTGAATAAAGAGGTAAATGAGTGGTTAGCATGTATAATACACGACTCAAAAAGGTTCAGGATTCTTTTCACCACTCTTCCACTCCAACTACTGAGAAATTATATAAAGATTATTATTTTATATATTTATCAAAAAGATCATTTATTGATTTATTTTGAAGCCAGAATTTTTTTTAATACTTCAGGATCAAAGTGAGATGGTGGAAAGTTGTCATAAAACAAAATCTGAACTGAAAACAGAAAATAATACTATAACTTTATTGTCTAACATGTAAGTGGACCACATAGAAAAAAATTCTTATGTAGTAAAAAAAATTAAGCATCTTGACATTTTAATTTTACATTAACTGGCAATTCACAGTTTTTTTTTTACTGTAAATCATACATATTTGTTAGATGCTCATCAGCCAATAATTATTATTATTATTTTTCTAATCTAATTGAAATTAATCACTCTAAACCTAAGGTTTTGTTCTCAACATTTAGAAAATCCTCTTACACCATGTAATGTCTCTAGCCCAATAAATTATTGTCATTAATCTCATATTAGGCAAAACATTTCTCTATGTTCCTTTTTTAGAGAACTGCTCTCAAGAATGTAATTAGGCATTTAATTGGAGGGCAGTTTAAATAATTTCTCCACAAATAAACAAGTTCACATACACTCAAAACACACATACACATTTCAAAGTCATTATTTAATATGTAAGCGTATGTAAATACCAGTCGCTCGCTACTGAAAGGCAATTTGGTTTAAATGTAATGCCAGTTTGTCACTTTTTTTCTCCACTATACACCAGCTTCTCCTCCATTTGTCTTTTAGAGAACGCTGACTAAGCAGCAGTTGTTGGTGCAGTCTCTGGATGCTCTGTGAGCAGACAGATCAATAGACCTAGATTCAGTACAACCTGCAAATAGTCATGTGGAGTGGCCTCCCATTTGGGTTTCATAGAACTGCTTGTTGGTGGGGGAAAATCAATCGGTTAAGTTCCTTGGAAAATGTACAGAAGATTGATTAACCATGTAGAGAATGGCCATTTGGCTCCATCACAAGTCATATTTGCAGGATACTTTACGCTGGCTGTGTCCATGATATAGGCCTGCGGCAACTGTCAGACTCTGTGAACAGGACAGTGTTTGACCAATAGAGAGAGAGAGAGAGAGAGAGAGAGAACAGCATGTAAAACAAGGCTAATCAACTACGAAAAGCTCAGGACCCTCAAGGGCTAAACAGCAGCATGGGTAGTGTACTGTTACACTTTTTTTTTTTTGCCATAAATATAGACTTTGAAGATTATGGCATTAAATAAACAAACAAAACAAACTGAAATATTTCATATACTTGTCCTTTTAATTTTGTAAGACGTTTAATTGTATGTTGTATTTTTTTTTTATTATTTTACTTTTGCCATGAATATAGACTTTGATGTCTATATGATAATCAAGCAAGCAAGCAATCAATAAAAACAAATGTGGGCTTTTTAAAATACAATACAGTGAATATTTTGCAAATGAAAAGTACTTCTATTGATTATTATTATTGTTTTTTTTAGAACTTGATGGAGTCAAACCAAAATACAAGGAATTCCGGCAGAAAGAACGAAAGAAAGAAAGAAAGAAAGAAAGAAGATAATTTTCTCTCAGAAATTGCTAGCAAATTTCACAAACAATTACAAAAAAATGTCAAGTAACAAACTGAATTAAACAACATTTTCAAGCAGAAAGACTGAAATAGTATTTTTTTGTCAAATGCACTCTAATAATCTGTTTTATTTATAACTGCAAATACAGTAACACTTGAATTAAAAATAAATGACTCAAACAGTAATACATTACAATTATGAGAGCATTTGGCACTTGGAATCTGTTATTAAAAACATAGCTAATACACACACACACACACACCCACACACACACACAGGTGTACAGTACATCGCATCCGAAATGCTGACATGGCAACCACAGCATCTGTCAGTGATTTATAATAAGCTGTTTTCTTTCAAATTACCAGTGTTTGATTGAACATTTAAAGTCACTCAATGATGACAACATCATATGGTCAGAAAAGGCTTGCGCCCACGTGTGTTGCATGGGCAACTTTCAGCAGCTAGCATCTTTTCAAAAGTTGCTTGCTGCCAAAGACAACTCAGTTTTTTCAGAGTTCTAGCTGACTGTTTTCAACAATGAAAAGAGAGTGTTTGGCCAGTACAAAGCAATCATACAGGTTTTCCTGTTTCTCCCCCTGTGCCAGCTCACCCACTGAGGCCTATCTGTCAGAGTGTGAGTCAACACAGGCTTATTTACAGATACAGTAAGGCAAGGCAAGTTTATTTATATAGCACATTTCATACACATCTCAGTAAGCAGCTCTCTCTCTCCCTGCCCACGGGCCTCCAGCCCTCACTCTTCACTTTATCCAGTGCTTAAGCAGCCGGTAAATTGGGCAAAGTTGCTTCATCTGATTAAAGAAGTGTATCACTAACAAGCACTCCAGGCAGTCTCTCTGATTTATCCTCACTGGTCCTAGGAGGACTCGCCGGTGAAAGAATGCACGGCTGACAATACCAGTGTTAATGAGGCTAAGCGGAGATGCAAACTTCACAATGAAAAAAATGTCAGTGAAAGGAGTGAAATTATTTCCTTATAAAATAAATTCTTCGTGAAGCCAAAAACTCAGGAACTCACACAAAGCAAATGCCATGCAATAAAACAATAAAACTTATCAGGAGAAGAAATCTTCAAAGAGAGCAAACAACACCTCTCTCCTCGCCCATTTACGACCCCCTTCTCCCCCTGCCCGCTCTGCCTCTCCCTCTTTTCCCCCAAAAGGTTTCACTCAAAGTTCATTAAGAATATGCATATCCCACATATCATGTATCTTGTGAACCTGTTGTTTTTCCCCTTCATGTTTGGTGACATTTTAAAGGTCCTTGTGCGATTGGTAAATTGGTTTCAATTTCAAAGTAGTCATTTATATTGTGAGAAAGATTTAAAACTTTTGTAGAATTGTGTTGTGTTGAGGAGGGGGTGTGTCCCCCTTTAGGGGTCTGTGAGAATGTTTCCAGACGGGTGTGACCCTGGATCACAGAAACTAACAAACAAAAGGTCTTTTATGTTTTTACAACTGATTTAAAGATTTCTTTGTCTTTGTTCTGGTAATATTTAAGGGAATGTTGCAAATCAATCTTTGGGGATTCTGTAGTCAGAAAAACCCCCATGCAGTGTGTGAGAGTCTCTGGAGCTCTGCACCAGAACTCTCGCTGCTGTCCGTAAATCTGTGTCCAGGATAGTACAAACTAAAGGCGCATGTATGAAAGGAGCAGTAGGCACTTCATCTGAAGACCTTTTGATTTCTGTCTATCACTGATTTAGCAAGATGTATGGAAGTGGCTAAATTAAGTACACTTTTTGTAAGAGTGAGCAGTAGGCAACCGACAAAAAGGTATTAGCTAACTTATTACACCCTCTGACTAACATCAGACTGGCTAGTTTGCGTCCGTGAGTTTACCGCAAACCCGGGGCGCGTATCTCTGAGCGGCATTGGGTCCCTGATGAACGAATAATTGAAAGTATGGGATTTACAGAATACTCAAATATCTAAATTAATAAACAATCGATATCTGTGATCAGCTTTTGATTAGAAATACTGCCTAAATTTAATGATCACATGAAATTGGAGTCAGATTGAAAACGGAGCTAGACAAAATTGAAACTAAGTCCTGATAAATTCAGAAGCGTAAGTAAAAGACCGAATACGCATTAAACCTTCGACCAGGCCGCTGGATTCCGCTTTTTGGGCTGGCGGGTGGGTCCTTACATCAGCGGCACTACAAAATAAAAACTGTCACAAACTGATTAATAATTTAGGCCTGTGCAGGAGGTGGGTGACCGGAACGAGATTAGTTTCATCTTGACCCCAAATTGACTGGCTCATTGAAAATATAATAAGCTGTACTGTAGTTAGCAAGACCCTTTTTCCATCAAGTAATCAGAGAGGGATTTAGGATCATAAACCTGAATCTTAGGCTGCTTTTTGATTACTTTGTCTGAACTCGAGCTTGACTGCAAACACCTCTACCTGCTCCCATGGGTCGCATTCTTCTTTTTTGTTTGCATCATCAATATGAGTACTAGCTGTAACTGCAGAGTTTCTAGGAGTGATTCTTTCACGGATGCAAGACATGCCAGGAATGCAAGGTGCTCCCAGAAGGCAATTTAATCGAAAATAGACATTCAATAGACAAGCAGTTATGAGAAATGCAAATTAAGATGCACATTATTTAAGGATGCAAAATACACTATTGTTCAAAAGTTTGGGGAGCGTATTTTTTTTAAAGTTTTTGAAAAAAGTCTCTTATGCTCACCATGACTGCATTTATTCGATCAAAAACACCGTAGAAACATTTTGTGAAATATTATTACAATTTAAAATAAATGTTTTCTGTTATAATATATTTAAAAATGTAATTTACTCTTGTGGTGGCAAATATGTCTTCTGGGTCTCATAATGACACGGAAATCATTCTAATATGATAATTTGCTGCTCAAGAAACATTTCTTATTATAATCACAGTTAAAAATGGTTCTATAGCTTAATATTTTGTGGAAAATGTGAAACACTTTTCCCCAGATTATGTGATGAAACAAAATTTCAAAAGAACGTAATTTGTTTGGAATAGAAATCTTTATATTGTCTCATTTGATCAGTTTAAAGCATCTTTGTTGATCAGGGCCGGCCCTGACCAATTTAGTGCCCTAGGCAAGATTTTAGCTAGTGCCCCTTGCATCGCAGCCAATTCCACCGCCGATCATTCACACAGAAACTGCATAGCTTTATGACATAAAACAAATTACATAAGAAAATAAATTTAGGGATGCACTGATCTTAACTTTTCATGGCAGAATCCAAAACTGATTTTTAATGTATTTTATTCAAGCAAAAGACAAGAAAGAATGGAAATATGAGTACATGAAGAATATGGTTAGTTGCTTTATTAGCCTATAATTTGATCTAAATTAGACTGTATAATTTCAAAACCTGAAGCAAAAACAGGATGGTCTGACTTTAGTTTTCTGAAATTAGGCTACATAGAACATACCAAACAGCAGATGGGCTGAATGAAAATGCAAATTCACTCTCTGTCAGCAGGTGGCGCTTAAGGAACAGCAGTGATGCATTGGTTCCTTGTTTACCACTGTAAACACTAAGGAAAATGCCATCTAAACTGTTTCTTAAGACAGTCTGTTCCCCTCAGAGAAACATTCATAATTCGAGCATTGTGAACAGTGAGCTTGTTCTGCCTGCTAATGTATTTTCTCCTCTTTGCATCTCTGGCCTCTGTTAACGCCGTTTACAGACTCTGAAATAAAACAAAAAAACGTCCGGTTCCGATTTATGGCGATGGTCGAATGGTGCATCTCTGCTCAAATTCAATGGTTTGCCAGCAAATAAATAAATGCGCTGCATGTTTCAGAGTGTCATGGGCTGCACTCGAACACATTACCGCTTCACTCTGAAAATTTCAGCGCATCGGTATTTTTATTTAATTAAATCTCAACATTTGCGATATGGCATTAAGCCATAATGCGATATCGATTATATTTCGATATATAGTGCACCCCTAATTAAAATAATATTATTATAAAAAATTAAAAAAAACACTTAACTCATTTGGGCGGCCCTATGGATGGATGACGCCCCTAGCATTTGTCTATTTCGCCTATGAGATGGGCCGGCCCTGTTGCTGATTAAGTTTTTTCAAAAATAAAATATTAAAACTTTTACTGAATTCAAACTTTTGAATGTTTTTTGTACTCTCATTTCCTCTATTTTCACATTTAGATTATTTCTGCTGTCAATCAATGCTCATTTAAAGTTCATTATTAAAAACACCAATAATTGAATAACACTATAAAATATGATCTGTAGCAAATCTCAAAATGAATATCCATATTTTCCAAAATGTACATTATAATGTTATGATTCCTAAATTCACTTTTAGCATTTAAAACAATTGCTTTGTATTTATTTAGTTAATTATTTAGACAAAATAGTAGTTTTAATACCAAAGAGTATTGTAGTATGAATAGGTTATAAATAAAACTAGATTATTTGGTATTGGCCAGAATTATTATATCAGTGCATCCCTAACATTATTTATCATCAGAAGCAGTTTACTTTTATGAGTTGCTTTTATATCAATTGCAAACCGTAGAGAAGTTCACATGAACCGTACCTCAGACCACCTTTTCATGAGGCTTCAGGTGCGGTTCAGCCGAGTTCAGAAAACCACTTTCACACCAACCAAATGAATCATACTCTGATGTCAAACAGACTCAAGGCTACATCAAAAGCTCTAGTAAAAAAGTACCCCATGGGTTTGACTTCCTCACATTGCCTTATGTTTCTGTGCTTTGGGTGAACTAGTTATGGGAAGCTTCTCTTTGGTGCCCTCAGCGATTCCACTGGCAATTTGGCACTGGCAGGTTGCATGCTACACGAGGAAAGTAACTTGGGCTTCCATATGGTGATGCCTGCACTGTAAAAGACCATACTGCTGATGTATCTCACAGCAGAGAATGAAGACCCAGCGGGATTAAAGATTAGTGGCACTTCTCTGGGAAAATTTTCTTTAAAGTTTTGTTTTTTGAGTAAAGTTTAAAGTGAAGTGTGAAGGGGTTGAGGTTGCAAAACTCCAGATGATGTTGTCCTCAGCATGCTGAAGGTGTGGAGAAGGTGTCCATGCTGAAGAGGTGAGTATGTTAGACCAGTAGAAAAGAGCATAGGAGGTTTATGGAGTGGTTTAATACCTGGAGAAAGCAAGCAATTAGCTGTAATTCATCTCAGCGGCAGTCACTCAGCTGGTGCAAAAACCCATCCAAAGGTATGTGGCCTGAAATCTGCTATTTTTCCTAATGGGCACTCAGTTCTACATCCAGTTTTTTAAACCAATAATTTGAGCTATAAATGAGCTGTGACATCAAAGGCAGCAGAGATGAAAAAAATTGTCCATTTAGTCCAATTAACGCTTTTAAGGATCCTGCAAAAAATAAAACAAATAATGAAAAGAAAAAAAACAAACGAACACTGGTGAAACATTTACTATGGGTTCTATGACATGAAACATTAAACATTAAAAATGCAATTTATACAGAGAAAGACTTGAATACACATATTCTCAGTTACATTTTTATTTTCCGAATTAACACATTTAAGAGAAGCTTTTATTCGAAGAGATTTATATCGCATTCAAAGTATACAGTTTATTTGTTCATCAGTTTATGCATTTCCTCAAACCATTATATTTTTTCAGTGAATTTTTTTAAGTCAAAAATAAAGTTAATGTTAGCTATCATAATAAAGAAAAAAGCATCACTAAACCATTAATTTTAAAAAAGAATACGTAGTTTGGCATTATCTTTTATTATTATTTCTAATAATTAACAAAACTGCTTATTAATATTTGAAAAACCAATCAGGCACCAACAAAATAATGCAAAAACATGCAGAAAATCTTTAAACGCTATTGTTACGGAGAGCGCTTCTGTTACTCTCTCTTCGGGCCACCAGAGGGCCCCGTCACCAGAGTACTAGTTTACTCCCCGCACTACATTTCCCATCAGCCCTGTACCTGTCACTGATCATTCTCCCACACCTGTTCCCCATTACGTTAGACTATTTAATGAGCTCTTTCACCCAGATTCTCTGACATTGACGATATTCTGGTCTATTCCGAAACCCTCAAGGAGCATATCCAACATGTCAGGTCTGTTCTCAAACGCCTAATCCAGCACCAACTTTACGCCAAAGCAGAGAAGTGCGAGTTCCATCTGACATCCCTCTCTTTCCTGGGCTACGTGATTAGTCAGGAGGGAGTGGCCATGGATGAGAACAAGGTCAATGCAGTCCTAAAATGGCCACTACCATCTACTATTAAGGAGCTGCAACGTTTCCTGGGATTCGCCAACTTCTATCGTCGCTTCATCAGAGGTTTCAGCTCCGTAGCTGCTCCAGGTCTGTCTATGATCACCATTCTGTCTGCCCCACGATACTGCCTAATCTGTGTCTTGACCTCTGCTTGTTTGATTAAGTTTCAAATAAAACTGCAAATGGATCCCAGCCGTGTTGATGAATCATTACAGCTATACAAATATATAAATGCTATAACATTTTTTTCAAAACCATAATAAACATTATAAAACGGATAGTTCCGGTCCTTGATTCTGATTGGTTGAGCCGCGTTCGAAGCTTTGCGTCGTGCCTAATAATGCCCCTTAGCTGTTCTAAATTCACTGTAAACCACGGCTTCTTGGGGCTTATTGCTTTAATAATTTCCAAGAATGTGTTTTAAACTAGATTTTAAATTGGTATTCCTTTTCTTTATCATGAATACATTTATTTATCATTAAGCCTATAATATTAGTGATTAATATGTTGCTTGCAAGCAACTATTAAATGGCCATCAATATAAGATTTTAATATAAAATAAGACATACAATGCTGGATTTATACAGCAGCAGCGGTAAAAGGGTGCAATAAGCGGTGGATGTGCCTCATCACATGCTGCGTGTTCTATTTTCACATGCCTTCATGTTCCTGTAGTGAGGCTGGACGTGGGCCGGAAACAGGAGAGAGAGGGTCATAGTGACTGGAGGCGGGCAGCCCCTCTGTCACAAAATGGTTTTGATAACAAACTCGTGGGCTTCAACTTTTCAAATTATTGTGGGAGTTGCACCATTATTATGACCTCATAATGCCATTAAGGTAAATGCTGGTTGCAAACACAAAGAGGAGAAGTAATGGAATAAAATAGATTTTCTTCTACACTCCTCCCAGCTAAAATGTTTTGAACGTCAAGATTGAAGCTCTTAATGTCTCTGAAACCTCTAACGGTTACCTGCTGTGTGACAAATATGGTTCTGAGCAGCCTGCCCTAACCTTTTTGTTATACAAGCATTTTGAGCAAGGCTGGCATTTACAGTAATTATACATAGCATGCTTATTACACTCCAGGCTTCTCTTTATGTAACAATACAGCCATGATTAAAAGGACACTGAACGTTTGTAGCGTACAATTCAGTCTACTGTATTCATGTAGATACTGTGCAGTAAACCCGGTTTCAGGGCAGGCATTCAATCAAGTTGTAAACTTCAGATTTTCTATTGAAACAAACCTCCAATTTCTGTTTCTTTAAATTTACTATTATTTCATTTTTTTTATTGTAGATCAACACAGAATGCATTGAGTTAACATAAGTTCACAAGTCCAGCTGCTTTCTATTAAGGGGATAGTTAAAAAAAAAAAATCTGTCATTTATCATTTATCTATCATTTATTCACCTGCATGTATGACTGTATGACTTTCTATCTTCTATGGAACCCAAAAGATTGTTTTTCTCCATAATGGAAGTCAATGGTAAAAAAATACATTTTTAGAGGGTGAGTGACAATTTTCATTTTTGGGTGAACTATCCCTTTTCTTATTTCAACTAATCTAAAACTGAGTTTTATATTGACCTATTGACTCTTTTACACTATATTATATTAAAACTGGTAAGGTTTTGAAGACTTCCTATGGTCCATGTTAGTCGGGTTAGTATATACAAATTAAAGTTTGTATAATGCAGTTTGGTTGACTTAATGATCAACGACTCACAGTCACTCCATTCATTCCTGAATAAATCTGCATTTTTGAATGAATCTGTTGAATTAATAAATCAATGACTCACTCATTTGCTGCGACCTACTGGTGTAACAATCTATATAGGCCTATGTAGACTCTATAATATACACGATTTCAATTCATTATCAGCATTTTTACTGTAAAGTTGTATTTTAAGCTTGCATTGTTTAAAGAGCTTTATACTGTAAAAAAAAATTACTTGAGTCATTACCATGTATTCTGTATGTTTTTGTTGCTTGTTTCTTCTGTGTGTTTTGAACATTTCATACACTGTTTCCTGTGATTGAGAATCTTTAAAAAAATAAATTTATGCCATCTTTGTGCCACTTTAAAAACACTGTGAATGCACCATGGGTTTGGAATGAGGAATGTTCACAAAAACAGTTCGGAAACAACATTATTTTTGCCATTCTGCTTAGTGCCGCTACAATGTATCATAAATTACACGTATAGCCTTGAAATTTCTCTGAGCTCTTCTATAGAACCAATATTAAGGAGATATATCCATCTCAGTTTTTTTCGCATGCAAATCTTCAGAGAAAGGAAAGTCCAAACAAGATTAAAATGAATTGAATTTCAAATTCAAAGGGTGAGAAGGCAAATATCTAAATCGGCACCAGGCTTACAACATATGTCTGACGCGAGAAGAAAACAGCAAAGGAGACGTGGCCAACTATTGGCCTCCAACTGAGAGAATCTCTGTATACTGAGAATGAGTTCTATTACACCTCATCAAACCACAGCCAGACCAGTCTTGAGAGAAAGCCAAGAGAGATGAGAGAAAAGCCTTGTGAGTGTGTTTGTGCACAAATATATTCAGCAATTGAAAGATTGCATTTTTATCACTTATCTTTTGAATTTGTCTTCCTGCACTGCAAGTAAATGTCAGTATTCATATACAAAAATATGACTATTGTCCCATAAAGTCATCAGTTTGCACGTTGCGTGTACCATCAGTATTTTTGGTTACAGTCACTTACAGTAGCTGTCATGATCCCGATAGGAATTTTTTAGTGAGTTACTCTATTCTTTTCACTATTAGCTCCCCATTCCACCCACCCACCCATCAAATCCAAGAGACTCCCGGTTCTCTCTTTAAGCAAACGTATTTCCCCTCGATAGACACACAGAGATCTGAGAGAGAAACTTTAATCACATCTCAACCATAAGGGAGGTTTTTCTCTGCTGCAGAGGCTCTTTTTTCAAAGACAGCATTTCCCTGCCATCAGAGCGAGATTACCGTACAGCGCACTTACCCAGGAGAGATCTTCCAACAGCAAAGCAGCCTGCACCAGCCAAAACCGACCTCTTCTGGGGTGCATTCAAACAAACCATTGAAGCCTGCTAAACAGTTTCAGTGCTCTCTGCATAAAGCATTCATTCCTGAATAAATCTGCATTTTTGAATGAATCTGTTGAATTAATAAATCAATGACTCACTCATTTGCTGCGACCTACTGGTGTAACAATCTATATAGGCCTATGTAGACTCTATAATATACACGATTTCAATTCATTATCAGCATTTTTACTGTAAAGTTGTATTTTAAGCTTGCATTGTTTAAAGAGCTTTATACTGTAAAAAAAATTACTTGAGTCATTACCATGTATTCTGTATGTTTTTGTTGCTTGTTTCTTCTGTGTGTTTTGAACATTTCATACACTGTTTCCTGTGATTGAGAATCTTTAAAAAAATAAATTTATGCCATCTTTGTGCCACTTTAAAAACACTGTGAATGCACCATGGGTTTGGAATGAGGAATGTTCACAAAAACAGTTCGGAAACAACATTATTTTTGCCATTCTGCTTAGTGCCGCTACAATGTATCATAAATTACACGTATAGCCTTGAAATTTCTCTGAGCTCTTCTATAGAACCAATATTAAGGAGATATATCCATCTCAGTTTTTTTCGCATGCAAATCTTCAGAGAAAGGAAAGTCCAAACAAGATTAAAATGAATTGAATTTCAAATTCAAAGGGTGAGAAGGCAAATATCTAAATCGGCACCAGGCTTACAACATATGTCTGACGCGAGAAGAAAACAGCAAAGGAGACGTGGCCAACTATTGGCCTCCAACTGAGAGAATCTCTGTATACTGAGAATGAGTTCTATTACACCTCATCAAACCACAGCCAGACCAGTCTTGAGAGAAAGCCAAGAGAGATGGGGAAAAAGCCTTGTGAGTGTATTTGTGCACAAACATATTCAGCAATTGAAAGATTGCATTTTTATCACTTATCTTTTGAATTTGTCTTCCTGCACTGCAAGTAAATGTCAGTATTCATATACAAAAATATGACTATTGTCCCATAAAGTCATCAGTTTGCACGTTGCGTGTACCATCAGTATTTTTGGTTACAGTCACTTACAGTAGCTGTCATGATCCCGATAGGAATTTTTTAGTGAGTTACTCTATTCTTTTCACTATTAGCTCCCCATTCCACCCACCCACCCATCAAATCCAAGAGACTCCCGGTTCTCTCTTTAAGCAAACGTATTTCCCCTCGATAGACACACAGAGATCTGAGAGAGAAACTTTAATCACATCTCAACCATAAGGGAGGTTTTTCTCTGCTGCAGAGGCTCTTTTTTCAAAGACAGCATTTCCCTGCCATCAGAGCGAGATTACCGTACAGCGCACTTACCCAGGAGAGATCTTCCAACAGCAAAGCAGCCTGCACCAGCCAAAACCGACCTCTTCTGGGGTGCATTCAAACAAACCATTGAAGCCTGCTAAACAGTTTCAGTGCTCTCTGCATAAAGTCTTTTCTGGTTATATTTAAATATTACATCAGAAGTTACAAAAACATAACATGCCTCATAAGAGTTGTCTGAACACAACAGATTTGGCCCACAAACTGTAGAGTATCAAAAATGTCTTGAAGGAAGGAATTTGAAGAAAGACAATCTGATAAATATTCTGGAATTGTTCACATAATTCATTGTACAGTTGCATTATCCACCTTATTTTTCAATACGGAAGTAAGCTTTTTTCTGGTGATGTGTGAGACTTCCGGTTCATTAGCCGCTTTAGGGAAATTACGAGAATAATCGAAGTGCAGTAAACGGTAAAACTGTTTGCACTACAAACCAGTGTGTTCATAATTAAGATAATACTTTAAAATAATATGGTAAGAAACACCAGTTTCCAATATCAAACAGCAAAACAAGCTCTGTACAGCTAAAAATAGCTGGAAGCTGATTAGACCGGAAGCCTCGCAAATAAATTATAAAAATGTACGGGCCGCTCTTATGGGAAAAATAAGGTGGAAAGCATAGGTGGAGTGTGTGTAAGGCTGGGGAAGGCTCCCTGGCCAAGGGGACAAAAATGGCACTAAATTGGACAAAAATGCCCCTGCACAAATAAATTTGAAATAAATCTATTACGTCTGTTGCTAACAAAGGGAATATGAATAGACAGTGTCGATTGCGGCATTAAATTAAGATCTGCTCATGTCGCACCGTATTTCATTTTAGGCGTTTTTACAGTGTTGCGCATTTGAACCAATCACACACAATTCTGTTGAGCTTAGGAATGCAATGGCCGATCAGAAGCGTTCAGATGAGTCATCGTTGAAATCGTTGATCAGTTTTGTTAAATGTGCGCACGCGTTCGCTGACTGAATTCCGGACTCTTGCAAATTCTCTCATCATAAACAACAAAGCGCAGATGTACGTACAATGTAAGTAAGAGATTCATTTCACAGTGTATACAGCTTCAGTGATTATAACGATAGTTTTGTTTTTTTGAGAGTGCTTAAACTCGCATAGATCAATGTTAGTGATAATGTCACTTTCTATATATAATTTATTCGCTGTTTGAATAACCGTGGAAAAGAAACGTTATATAATTATCAATTTCTAACGTTTTTATTCAATTGTAATCACGTTAAATACAAATTCAGTCCCATTAAACATTTTTTTAGCCTACATGACACCCATGTCTGGCTCTTGCTTAAAAAGACGGGTTTATGATGTTTAATACATTTGGCTGCTTTTAGCCTTACCCTGGAGTTGGTTCACCCTCCGCCTATGGTGGAAAGTTATCGGGCTAGTTGTCACAAGGAACAATAGTCATAAGGGTTTCACAATTGTTTTATGCTTTAAAATTTGAAAGGTCCATAGGGTGTTTAATGGCAGTTTGCATTGTGACAACTTACAGTACCCCATGGAGTTTCAAGAACTGCATCTTTTTTTGTTTTGTTTTTCAGCCAGTGAATGTTGTTAAATCGAATCTCAATGGCAGGAATATTAGATCCAACCCTGGATGTCGGATCCCACCAGAAGATTTTTTGTCTGGTATCTAAAAGCAGTCAGCAGGGTTTTGTCTGATACACCAATTAACAGCAAGTCTGTCTGGTACCCAAAACTGTATTAACAGTCATCTGAGGTTGACTGAGGAAGCCAGGGAAGAATGATTAAGTAATGATTAAAAAAGGAGAGCAGATTTGACTAAATAATCTTAGTTACGTATGTTTCAAAGACCAGCACAATTCCAAGAAGTGTTATTATACCAAAGCAAAAGCAATAGAAAATTACTGCTTCACAATATGTGATGTGACTGTGATGTTAAAAAACCTTGAAATGAAGACAATCTTTTATCACTTACTTTTGAAGACAAATATCACGTGAAATCACACAATCATAAGAACAAACAACAATGGAAAAAATATATAATAATAATAACTGGTGTATTAATTAATTTAATTTAAAAGAATGAAAATAAAACAACACAAATGTATGGTTGCTGTGTTGAAGCAACACACACAGGTTTCTACAAAGAATCATTAGATCCTTCAACATGAAAGTATTTAATGCACAGAGGAAAAAAAAACGAAGAAATCCTATCCTCGGGAAATCAATAGTTATATAATAATAATATAATGTATATCATTATGCTTTCCATATGTTTGTCCTTAAAAATAGGACAAAAACATTGAAAAATAAATGGTAAAGCCCAGCAAATATGGAAATGTTGCCAAGTGAAAAAATAACTACTCTGGAGGTCTTTGAGCTGGCATATAGAGGTAGTTTGTCACTAACTGCTGATGGATATTGCTGTTCATGCTGTTCCCCTGACTCTCTTTGTGAAGTTCATCTCTAACAGATGAACAATAGTAAGCAGTACCCCTTAAACTAGTTCAACACAGTACTATTTATCATTTCCCATCACTTCAGTGGGGTACCCATAACTCATGTAGTCTCCCTGCCCAACAGGAATTCTCTAATAACTGACAAACTAAAATAACTATGTATGATCATCAATGAAGGCTTACAGGACTGCCACGAATGTCATATGAAGATGAAAGGTTAGGCAGATATTATAATATTACACAGTTTCATATTTATATAATATTTCCATTACTTTGCGATGACCTTTCCAGTTGTGATGAATGGATTAGGATTTTCAAATAAATGCTTCCATAGAAATATTCACTGTAGAAAAATTTCAGGCCTAGAAATCACAATTTTTTCCATTTTTTTCATGAGCATAGGAACCCAATGCATATGTTCAGCAGGTATTCAAAATATGCAACATGAAATAATTTGAATGAAATGAGAGCGTAAAGCAGGTATGACACTATAGACTTAACTCACTTTGTTAGTATTCCAGTTTCGAATACATTTCTAATATATTTCATTCTGCCCAGTGATTTTCCTCATTTGCAAACATTTACTGGTTTCCCTGGCAACTCAGTGCACAATTTTTTTTTACCCCTTTGAGCAGAACAAATGCATTTTATGCTAATTTGAACCAGCTTTCTTAGATATGAGAGCTTGTAAATGGCATGAAAAATCTATGCTAATTCGCCAACCATAAAAACTGCAACCTAAAAAGCACCAAACTTTTCTCTATTGAGTTTTTAATGAGACAATAGAAGGGTGATAATGTGTTGTCGTATACTGCAAAGATACTTTGTTTTAGCGTTTACACTGCTTTTAATTTAAACTACATTGCCAAGCAAATAAACAAAGCAAATAAAGACTTTTTCTTATTAGAGCCTTTGCAGCTAAGTAAACAGTTAGCTGTTGGAGGCCAGAGATAGTTTTATTTGTTGTTTAGTCATTCAGAGAACGTGAATCTCAGCAGGCATAATCAATAGAGCCCTTCAATGCAATGAAACATAAGCGAGTGACAAGTTTGATGGTTGTCAGTCGAGCAGAGATAAACGGCGTGAAGCTGAACCACAGCATGTTGAATTATTTAGAGATGAGTCGCTGCAAAGGATCGGACTCGACCCTCCTCTCTTGAAGATCAAGTGTGCTGACAAATTGTAGCACCACTCTTTTACAAGTTTTTATGGACTGAGGTCATGAATAATTCTCTGTTCATATTTCTACCCTGGAAGAACTTTTGTAGTTATTCTCCTCTATTCTGTCTTTTTAGTTTATTTTGCTAAGATAAAAAATAAATCCTCTCAAGATGCGCTTGTTATCTTTTGGACCGAATGCCTAGGGTTTTAACAAATTTTATCTCGGTAGGCTGTCTTTATCTGTTCCCATTCAAATTCTGCCAGATGGACAAGTTTTGAAATAGACTTTTATAAGTGGAAAATGGGATGTGCAATTACAGTATTAAGTGGTCTATGAAAAGATAAAACCTTAGGGGTCTTCTGAAGGTCCTATCATAACAAATGATGACTGAACTTTCCAATCACCTCTAAATGTCTCATATCACAAGGAAACGTGCTTGCTGTCTATGTCAGGGTGTGTAATTAGGTGTAGATAGGCCAGATACCACAAAAATTACAAGGCTGAAACCACTGGTATTAAAAAAAACTCATATGGTCAAAAGCAAAGGAGTAACTATTAGCTTTGTGAGAAAATTACTTTAAAGTAAATGACATTCAGAAAGGTTATGGTTTGTTAAGCTCCCCCATTTCACTTTGTGTTACTATGGACCATTTTCTCATTTCTGGGTCTGGAATGCTGAAGTATTATATTATTACTATTATAACTAGACCAATGATTCTCTTTTGACTTGAAGACACCCTGCTCCAACACAATATAAATATATAAAATATAAAAAGGTCACTAATATGTCAGCTCTGTCGGTGAAAAGAGCTGATTGGCTGAATAGTTGTACAGGTCCTGCTACTAAGCCCTGTCTTATGATCTTATTGCTTTTGCTCGGGCTGTGCCTAGAATCAAATACGTCATGAGATGAAGCAATACAGTACATGGTCAGGTTAGATAAAAGCAGAAGAGGTCTGATGGTTTCCTTTAGTGAACTCAATATCCTTGTTAAACGACTAGAGCTGAATGTTTCAAAATTTTAAACAGTATCTTACATTATTGATCAATTTAATGCAGTTAAACTGCTTTCTTAACACTAAAGCCGTTGGCCCTGGTACATGGTGTTTAGGGCAGCTGTTGATGTGCTTAGCTTTTAAATAACAAACTTGTAAGACATCACTCCTGTGCTGTAATAATTATTTCCAATTCAGCATGTGTGATTAAGCCTGTAAAACATCTTGGAAAAGGTTTATAAAAATGGTAATGTTGTTTTGATGTCTAATTGAATATTTTATTACCCATTATTTTTAATTAATATGCTAATATAAGTGGAAAACACAGTGTTTTTCCCAGCGAGTGCACATGTTTTTACTTATAGCGTTCTGGAATCTCATTGTCCGGCAGTGTAACATACTACCTCATGCAAAATTTAAGAGCTAAAGATTTTTTTTGGAGCTGGAAAACAATAACACTGCACTAAGGTTGAACCTGCATTCAAGTTTCTCTGGTTTTATACAGGGAAAAACATTGAAAATGCTCTGCTGTATGGACGTCTCTGAAGATACTGCTGTTCAAAAAACCCTGAACAAAGAAAATCAAGCAAATTAATTATTAACACCCCCACAAAGGACATGCTGTTACATAAAGCTGTCAAGAATAATCCACTACTACACATTATAAAGTCAAAGGGAGAATGCTTCTGCATATGTGGACATGACTACAGAAATGAAGTATGGCAGGTAGTACACATACTGTGTGCAGTGTATATGTCTGATATATAAAAGATGGCTTTTGCCTGCAGAAAATGTGACTTGTTATGAAATGCTGCATACCTTAGTACGAAATGTGTTATATTTTGGTCTAGCACTTTTTGTAGCAAGCCTACTTCAAATGATATTGAAAACAGCTTTTTAAAATATTAACACAACCTCTTTTTGGGTGACAGACTTGATTAACTAACTAGCATTCGTAAACTGAGCTAATATTTCATTCAAATTTAATCCTGGTGTGAAATGGATTTAAATAAATGACGTTTTATCTGATTCCAAATGTGACATTTGAGAAGTGTATTAGCAGCAGGTACAGACAGTATTTGAATAGAGAATGATGAGCCATACGGATATTAGCTCTTAGGCAGTGACTGCTTTGAGAAAAGGTTTATGACACAGATCCATCTGCTGTTCATATCACGCTATTGCAACAATATGTATAATGTCCAATCATGACATCAGCCACACAAAAAAAATAAAGATATATATATATCTTATAGATCATCATCCAGAACATGTGAGTCGATGACGTGCTGAGAAATGGGAATGTTTGGAGAACAGAAAAATGAAAAACAAATGGCTTAATCTTATGGAAAGGTAGACATAAAGACAAATATTAGCCATCCAATCATAATGAAAAACAAAGAGCAGGGAGTCATATACTAACACAACATATTTACTTTGCTTATGGAACCAGATTATCTTAAATGACTATGTGTACAGTAATTGGATTAAGTGACTTCACTTACTTTTAATATGATGGCAGTGGCTCATGTTCTGATGCTCTAGGTTGTCAGTCTACAGCGTGTCAAATTGCCTGAAACATCAATTTGAAATCAATATGTCATAACAGGGTCGGACAAAATTCTGAATTTAAGAATTGATTGCCTTTCTGTTCATGAACGTGAATGACAGTAAGACATTACAATTTTTATGACAAAACCACAATAATTACATAATTAATTATGACTAGTCATGCATATTTTAATGAGTAGTAGTAGAATACATTTTCCACAAAAATGACTTTTCAGATAACCTTTGCCTCTATTTAAGTCTAAAGAGAATAACATTATTTAGCCTATTAAATATCTGTCTAACTAATACATCATTGAACTTTTGTGTATATAATAATAATTTATACTGAAAAATGAAATATAATATTTAAAAAAATAAAACACTAACAGCAGTTAAGAATATGAATTTCTCAGAATTTCAGTACATTTTAATTTTGGGGAGTACAGCTCTACATAGATTGGAAATTAATAAGCATTCTCAATTTAATTCTGTAAGTTCTGGATTGATTTATTACTACTTTAGATTATTAATTTAATGATTACGATATTTACTGACCATTTAAGACCATTTCATATATTTGAGCAGAGGCTCACTCCTGCAATGGTTCTATGCAACATGTGGATAGAGATACTGCAGGGACCAACCAATTACGTTTTTCTACTTTTTTTTTACGTAAAATACTTTTTTTCATTGTAAATACACATATTTTTATGATTGTCTGTTTGACTAATTATCTTTCATTCTTAGACACATTTCCTAAAACTATAAGTACAAAATTAAAATTACAAACCCAATTGGTTATATCCACTAGGGGCCACTAGAGGCCACTATAAACATGATATTGTCAGACGCTAATATTTAGTCATTGAATAAATCAGTGTTTATTAAACAGCCTTCTCTGAGATTTGTAATTGTGTTTGGGTTGTACCTTATTATTGACTTGAAAAATTTGCCCAGAAACTAATGTATTTAATCTCAAATTGTCAAATACTTTGGCTGAAGTGCCCTGAAAGTAGATTCCAGAGTGTTGCTTCAGTTTCATCATTTGTTCAGTTTCATTTCCGTTCAGTCTCAGTAGGCTACAAGACTAAGACACCATATCCCCCAAGATCCAAGCTATCATCACCCAAGACAAAACAAAGATCCCAAAACCAAAAGTGAGTGTGCTAAAATGATAAAGGTCCAGCTAGTGCTGGGCGGTATGACCAAACATTTATATCACGGTATTTTTCAAAATTATACTGGTTTCACGGTACATGACGGTATTTTTTTTTTCATGCATGACCGGGTGTTAACAATATTTTCTACTGATTGAGAGAGGAAATACTGCAGTATATTGACTTATAATGCCCTATTTTACTGTCATGATGAGTGAATATTGTCAAAAAATACCACACTAAATAAATAGTGACTAAACACGACCCCTTTTAATACGTTAACCAGGAGTCACTCTCATTTATAATCGCGGCATCGTCTGATAAAATCAACATGCATCTACACTAAAGAGCGGCTATGCGGTTGTTTTGGCTATATTAAAGTTGCTTTTTCGTCTCATGCAGCGCACTGCCTGCGTCTGAGTAACAAACAAAAAAAAACAACAAACAAAAAAGTGCATGTGATATTAACAGACGAACTACGCTCATATTTATAATTCCAAACAATCAGTAAGCGACAGGTGCTAGGAAACGCTGTGTTGTACTCATTTATTGACGAGTCGGCTGCGGTGCGGCCAACTGAAAGCGCTGCTTCTCTGCCGCTCACTGCACAGAACAGACGCCGAGAGAGGTGACACTTCTCCGGGAAAGTCAGACCTCGCGTTCGCGGGACAGCACTGGCGAAATCTTCCAACTGAACCATAGCTAAGGTTTATACAAAAAAGTCGCTAGGTTTGTCAGTATGAATATTCTATGGAAAAAAGCCGCTAAAAGGGTCTGAAAGTTGCTAAATCTAGTGCTAAAGTCGCGCTCGTGTGTGTGAGACGCGGGAGCTGATGGCAGGGGGCGGTGGATATTTGTGGCGGTCAATGTGGATATTGTGGATGAGTTCTTCTGTCATCACGTTCTATTAGCGCTTCAGTTTCGGAACTTTCACGCTTAGTAACACATACAGCTGTTCCCTCAACACAGTGCAACAGTGAAAAGGGACCCCTTTCAAACAGTGTCGCGTTCCGAACGTTGTTTAAAAATCACTACAAAACATACTGTTTCAAAGTTTATTTTTAGAATATTGTTATTAAGATAATTATTAAAGTTTGGATCCTGCAAATAGCAAAAAATATATGCCAATACAGTCTAGGCTTGCTGCTTTAATTTTGTGCCACCATTAATACAAGACATGGCAACCCTGGAGTTAACTTGTGTCATTTTTGCTGAGCTGTAGAGCCTAATAGAAATTATTTCGGTTCACAATGATCTTTGGCTTTAATTTTCTCTTGACAGTGGGAAGGTTGAGATTCTTTATAGATTCTGGGTACTTGTCTGCTATACATTTTTATATATATTCTCGGACTGGACATGGAGTCAGATGATGATTGCGAGTTGGACTCCACATGGAAGGATGAAGATGAAAATAAAACACCCAGAAAGAAGGTATGTCTGGAATTCAGTACTAGCTAATTTTCATTTACATTTATTATTGTTGTTGTTGTTGTTCTTCTTCTTCTCAAGGGCTGCTTCTATAACCCAGAGTTTTACCATGGTCAAATAAAATCTTAACATGACGGTATGGCATTGTGCTCTTTATATACTGTATTTAAAACCACACAATTTATTTTTATGATTATGAATATTTATTTTTGTCCACACTGGAACTACTTACTGTAGCCAAAGCACAATCAACTCATTACAGTGGCAGCCTGTCATGAACGAGCAGGGAGAGCAGCAATAACCCCCCAAACAAACCATAGGCTGACACCCCCCAACCATAAACTGATGGCAAATCTGAAAGGAGAAGCATGTCCTTCTGAAATAGCAGAGGCTGGGGAAGTATGCCCCTTACAGGAGGAGAGAAGCAGCAAAAGGGGTGCTCTTCTTTAATAAGCAGCTGAGAAGAGCAGCATGGCCCTTTAATGCAGTACCTGAAAAGATTAAGCAACAAGCATATGGTCAATACCTGAAGTTTGGGCAACAAGCATGTTGCCCTTACCCATATGACGTTGTTAGCATCTGAATAACAACCTTTAGTAGTGAAATTTACATGCTGTGCATTAAGTAGCTAGCATGTTACCGATACACAAGATAACTTTAAGCAACAAGCATGTTGCTGACTTAAACACTGCGTTTTGGCAATAATAGTTGGATAAGCTTAAAGAAATGGCATTTCCAATACTAGATGATCCTTAAGGCCGGGACACACCAAGCCGCGCTCGAACACACCGCACAGACTACAGCCGACGGCAAACTAACACGTACGTTCTGCACATGCGTGAGAGGAATTAACTGTCTATATCAGCAGCTATCAATAGTATATATTCGTTATTCAAAAGGAGAAACCTAAACAAAGATATATGAGATAAACGTAGATATACGAAACGTAAACAAAGCAGCGCTTGCTTACCATTTTGAATATCAGTAACGTTGATAACTTTAATCATTTTAAGTGGCTCATGTTGTTATGAAAACATTCGCGTATTAGAATGATTGGTAAAGATCACAGCAAGAATGTTTCATAAATCAGCCTTAAACAACAGCTTAAAAAACAAGCCTCTACTGTGGTAAGTTTAACTGGGTACCAGTGTGTCGAAATACAACCAATAAGCCTAAAGCAACAAGCATGCATAGCAACAAACATGTTACTGAACAACTAGCCTTTAAACAACAAGCAATATTTGCCAATAACCTGATAGCTTTAAGCACTGAGAATAAAAGAAGAAACTTAGCTTAGCTTAGCTTTGTAAAGACATTCCGAGATGAATAAAGGGTGAAATATAGCCAGCTGTGACGTGGATGCTTGATCCCCTTCTTGATATCTTACTCCTTCCAGTGGGGAAGGCAGATCTTGTGTAAACTCTTGTTGTGTCACATTAGCACAACTTCACATTAGCACAACTTCAACAATGATTTGTGGACAAAGAGTCCCTGTCAATAATATATCGTTGCGAGAAGCAGTGCTCGCTCAGGTCACTTCCAATTTTGCAGCTCATATCAATCAACGCAGAGAATTCACGTTCAACTCACATTCACACTTGACTCACTCACGTAACCTTTTCCAAGGCCCATATTTACAAAATATAGATTTCTGGGAATCCATACTTTGGTCTCATGAGACCAAGTCAATCATTTCGGATCTAACAGCATCCAAAATTTTTTTGTATTGCAAGAGGAGGAGTACAGTGAGAAGTGCCTGGTTCCCAAAGTGAAGTTCAGTGGTATTAAAGCTCTTATATACGGATGAATGAGTGCTGAAGGTGTGAGAGAGTTGTGCTTTATCAATGCTGGCATGAATTCACACACCACTGTGTGATGGAATACAAAAACTTGAAACAGAAGATGCTCCTCAGTCATTCCCTGCGTTGCTGAGCATTTTTTCAACATGTCAATGACGATATGCATTCTCCCGAGGTGTAAACCTTTCAGTGGACACGTATTTCACCCTATCTTAACACTCTTGAGCACCTGTGGGGGATTCTGTAAAGATGAGGTGACCAGGGCATTTAAGTAGGTCATCCTCCAGGAGTTAAACTGGACAGATGTGACAATTTCTCAAGAACTCAGTGCCAAGAGGGTTAGAGCAGTGTACTTAAAATGATGGAGAACACACTAAGTAGGTACAAGAATATTATACATTTGTTGAATTAAATCTAGGGTGTACTAATTTCTGCAATCCTTAATTTAAACAAAATTGGCTAATTTACGTATTTTACAGATATTAATGACATATAGCTCTGTTTTTATTAAGTATATGTTCAATACATTTAAATTCTGCCATCTTTCCATGAATTGTATTAGTGATAATTAAGAAAATACATCTTTTGTATATATTGTTTATATATATGAACAATATCACATGAGTAGCAGTGCGATATGCAGGGCCAGACTGGGATGTAATTTCAGGCTGGGAAATCTCACACTCATCCAGGCCACACAGAAAAAAAAGAGATAGAAATTATTACTTTTATTTAGCAAGGATGCTTTAAATTGATCAAAAGTGATGATAAAGACATTAATACTTTTACAAAAGACTTCTATTTCGGATAAATGCTGTTCTTCTAACTTTCTGTTCATCAAAGAAACCTGAAAAAAAAAATCTACTCTGTTTATATATAACAGGTCAGGTCCTCCGTCCGAAAGGAAAAGAGGACGCACAAATAAGAATTGAGAAGCACCCACTGTCTCTTGTCGCCATCTAATGGCGGAATAATGTAACTAAAATCACCATCACGAACACACACACACACACCGTTTCTCAATGCTACTATTATTAAATACCATACCACTATTATTTACAAGGGTGTAACATTGGTTTGAGAGGGGGGGGGTGACACAAAATGGGGGAAAATGTTTTCGATTTGAATCCCAATTCCTGCATTTACATACATTTAGGAACTATGGTGATACAAAATCCAGGAAATAATTAAGTTGATTATAATGATAAATTCTGCCAAAAAAGACTAGTAGGCTACTAAACTATGTATAAGAAAAAGATGTCTTACTTTCTTTATTGTTTAATATGGGCCGATCACCAACCAGTGACAAGCTGTTGTACCCCAAAAGGTGCCATTTGGGCCCCTTTTTATATAGCCTATACATCCACAACAATTTCTGAAACCACAGACATCTCTATTATTTGTATGACCATCACAAATAATTAAAGGTTCTCTCTTGCACTGCACCTTCACTTCACTTCCCTTTCCCTTTTCTTCATTTTCCCCAATATCTCTGTCTCTCCCTTTTTTTCTCATACCACTATTATTTACAAGGGTGTAACATTGGTTTGAGAGGGGGGGGGTGACACAAAATGGGGGAAAATGTTTTCGATTTGAATCCCAATTCCTGCATTTACATACATTTAGGAACTATGGTGATACAAAATCCAGGAAATAATTAAGTTGATTATAATGATAAATTCTGCCAAAAAAGACTAGTAGGCTACTAAACTATGTATAAGAAAAAGATGTCTTACTTTCTTTATTGTTTAATATGGGCCAATCGCCAAGACTTGAGAGAATCATTTTATAAAGTCGAAAATGTTCACCATTAATGTTTTGTGTATGAATACTGTTGTACCCCAAAAGGTGCCATTTGGGCCCCTTTTTATATAGCCTATACATCCACAACAATTTCTGAAACCACAGACATCTCTATTATTTGTATGACCATCACAAATAATTAAAGGTTCTCTCTTGCACTGCACCTTCACTTCACTTCCCTTTCCCTTTTCTTCATTTTCCCCAATATCTCTGTCTCTCCCTTTTTTTCTTACCTGTCACTTCTTGAACAGCAGGTCTACTGTACAACTCTGTCCACCTTATTGAAAACATCACCTCGTTTCAATTTGTTAGCACAGAATGTTATTTATCTTAAAATGACTCAAATACACTAGATTTAACAAACCTATTTTACAAAAGACTTCTATTTCGGATAAATGCTGTTCTTCTAACTTTCTATTCATCAAAGAAACCTGAAAAAAAAATCTACTCTGTTTATATATAACAGGTCAGGTCCTCCGTCCGAAAGGAAACGAGGACGCACAAATAAGAATTGAGAAGCACCCACTGTCTCTTGTCGACCAAGACTTGATGGAATCATTTTATAAAGTCAAAAATGGTCACCATTAATGTTTTGTGTGTAAATACAATTTAAATAATGTGAGACTCAATTTCCACTGTTAAACAAACTTTTATTTCAAACTAACTGCTGTACCTGCAATATGCAATGATGATTAAAAAAGTGAAAAGTGATTCTTTTAAATACTACAACCGCCAGTAGGTGGCGGTAAGTCACTGTCTTAATGCGTGAGTCATCGAGTCGTTCGTTCATTCAGTAATGAAGCAAGTGGCTGTATTTATTAATGAATCATTGAATCAATGACTTTCACGAACGATTCGTTCACGAAACACCGAACAACTGTTCTACATTAAATATTTAGCTAACAACAGTCTGAAGTTACCTAGCAACAGTGTATGTTAACGTTAGCTCAGTCAACGTTAGGCTAACATCGACAGGTGTAGACAGAAAATATGATTATCCTGACCTGAGCCAATTACTGAATCAACCAACTCACATCTCCTTTCTTTCTTTTCATCCATGATGACATTAAAGTCATCTGTTGCTGCTTCTGGCGTTTCAACCGGGATACCTGCTCATTAGAACTTTCAGTGAGCTATTTTTAGAGTTTGCACCGACGTTCCTGGACGCGCGCGTCTGTGTCCTGCTCGGTCCTGCTCCTCCGTGGCGATGACGGCGTGCGGTTAAAAAAATCATAAACGAATTTTAAAGTGGGGGGGACACAAACGTGATTTTGAAAAGTGGGGGGGGACATGTCCCCAGTTAACAGTTAGCCTAGTTGTAATCTGATTTTCTAATCTGACTGGACAAGAGACTTTCTAATAAAAGTTGCTTGGCAATTCAGTCAAAAGTACAAAGGCAGCGCTCTGATAAACAGCATTAAAGTTATATAAAATAAAACATTATGAGACTTTGCCCTCAGCCAAAACTATTTGCTATGGAACAAATAATAGATTAATGAGACCAAAGACTGCCCGTTACATTTACGGCAAATTTCAGAAGAACTGACCGAGAACTGGTCAGAAAGAACACACACACACACACACACACGCATTACATGACGGTAAACTGTCTTTATAAAATCTCCTTAAATTGTGTAAACTTTTGTAAATTATGTACTCATGTGTTTCAGTGGGAATAAACAATTGAAAGTTACCTTCTCTTGTCATTTTGTTTTACTTTTTTAACCCAGTAGGCTATATTAAAATCAAGAATAGACCACCAAGCCTGAATATTTTTACTATATTATTTATTATATTTTACTATATCACCATATTATATTTACTATATCTGTTAGTCTGTTTTATATGGGAAAAACGGTTTATTATTAAAGATAATAAATATTATTATCTAAGTTTGATCCTGCAAAAAGCAAATATATGTGTCAGTTTCGTTTAGGCCTTTGATCCTATTTAACCTTCGTTTTTTGACGAAGTCTGAATATTATTGTCAGACATGGCAACCCTTGAATAAACGGGAATTTGTTATACCCTACTTGTACTTTACTAGAAATACTTTCGTTTCACCATGACCTTCAGCCTTAATTTTCTCTTGACAGTGGGAGTGGTTGAGCAATTCATAGAGTCTACATTCTTGTGTCTGCTTTACATTTTTTAAATATATATCCGACCTTGGCGTTGTCTTAACCAGGGGCCGGGTTCACAAAATAAAAACTGCAGTTAACTGCAAGCAGCGCAAAGCTGAACGTATTCAGCAAGAACCGTCCTACAGATAACGCCAACGTCTGCCATTTTCTTCTTGAGAAAAATAAGAGTGAAGTTCTTATGAAAATATTTCAGAACTTTAATAGGAATTGCACTTACGAACTTCCTGGATTTATCTTAAGAAATGTCTTAACTTCTTCCTTTTCGTGAAAGATTTCGTTAAAGATTTTCGTGAATCAGGCCCCAGCGTTTGCATAATTATAATAATATACTTGACATGGATCCAGATGATGAGTGCGAATTGGACTCCACATGGGAAGACGAATACGAACATAAAACACCCAGAAAGAAGGTATGCTTGGATTTCAGTGCTATGTAATTGATTTTCATTTCCTGGTAGTCTCTTTTGTTGTTTTAATTAATCCTAAAACAGCGCGCAGTTGTGCACACATCAGTAGCAACCTTGCATTTCTAAGTAAAGTAGTCATGTTTAACTACGGTTCTATTTTTGATTTTATTTATGAACTATACTTGCCTACTAGCTAACGCACTTGTATAGCGGTGTTGTAATGGAGTTACGTAATTTAATTACAAAATAAATGTAACTGTAATCTGTTACAATTACTGAGAAAAAAATGTGTAATTAAAATGTTAGGCTACTTATGAATATGTTAACGATTACAAAGGGGGTTACATCAATGGGCACCAACAGTGTTTATAACAGATACCACGTGATCTACGCCGTCCTCATCTACCTTTTTTGATTGAAGACCATTATTATTATTATTATTGTTGTTGTTGTTGTTGTTGTTGAATAAACCCTACCTGTTTTTAGAAACACTGTTTTATAATAATTCCCATTCTTTCCACTTTCTATTTCTTCGAATATCTATGAATATGAAAAGATTTTACAAACAACAGTCTCATTTGGGATTTCTGTGTACACTCTAAAAAATAATTATAAAAAAAATTAACGCAACAGTTTGCATCAATTTTTTTGAGTTAAGGCAACTTCTTCTGAAATTAAGTTCAACTAATAAACTATATTGTGCTATATATACTTAGAAAATTGTGTTAAAACTAACAATTATTAAGCTGAATACTCAAAAATTAAGTTGTTCTAAAATAAATGTAACTGTAATCTGTTACAATTACTGAGAAAAAAATGTGTAATTAAAATGTTAGGCTACTTATGAATATGTTAACGATTACAAAGGGGGTTACATCAATGGGCCTATTCTCTCTCTCTCTCTCTCTCTCTCTCTCTCTCTCTCTCTCTGACACACACACACACACACACACACACAAAGATTTAATTGATTTCTTTCCCAAATTGCATTGACTGTTCTAAAATAACCAATAAAACACCAACATAATAAAACACCAATGTTTCAGGAGTTTATGACACAGAATAGGACACATTAAATTGCTATAATCTTAATTCAAGTGATGAAGGATTTTGAAAGTCTGACAGTAATCAGTGTTGAGTACTACGGTTAACCCTGCCTGGTTTAAATGTTTGAAAATGATTAATAGTTGAAAACATTTATTAGAAATTTAGAAGTAATCAAAAAGTATTCAATTATAATTATTTACACTAGTTTAATGAAGTAATTTAAATATTTACACTACTTATTACATTTTAAATAGGGTAACTTGTAATCTGTAACCTATTACATTTCCAACGTAACCTTACCAACAGTGTTTATAACAGATACCACGTGATCTACGCCGTCCTCATCTACCTTTTTTGATTGAAGACCATTATTATTATTATTATTGTTGTTGTTGTTGAATAAACCCTACCTGTTTTTAGAAACACTGTTTTATAATAATTCCCATTCTTTCCACTTTCTATTTCTTCGAATATCTATGAATATGAAAAGATTTTACAAACAACAGTCTCATTTGGGATTTCTGTGTACACTCTAAAAAATAATTATAAAAAAAATTAACGCAACAGTTTGCATCAATTTTTTTGAGTTACGGCAACTTCTTCTGAAATGAAGTTCAACTAATAAACTATATTGTGCTATATATACTTAAAAAATTGTGTTAAAACTAACAATTATTAAGCTGAATACTCAAAAATTAAGTTGTTCTAAGATGTTTTTACACATTGTTTTAAATTTGATTCAATCATGCACACTAGTTACAAAAACTACTAAAATATTATTTTTTGATTTACAGGTGTTGCACAGGAGAAGTTGCAGGAACATGAATGCTGCAAAGGAGATGCAAGACTTTCGACATAGTTGCAGAGTAGGTTTATTTACCTTTAAACAAGGAAGAGTTGGGTACAGCTGTGCCGCATTTTTAATGAAGATATCTGATCCCCTAACTCTTAAATTAGCATATAAAGTATACAGCCAGCCAGGGTAATAAGACTTTTTTTTTTTTTTTAGAAAAACTTCTAAACATGAATGTGACTGCTTACACACTGGTATTGGCACATCTTACCCCACTCCTCCATTTAAAATAAACATGCCAACCCACATTCATCCATTGACATATTTTTATGAGAAAGAATGCAGGTGAGAATCTAAATACAAAAGTAAATGTCTAAATAAGGTCAAAACCTACTGTCTACTAATTTATGTCAAAACTCAGTCTTACATGCTAATTTTGTATTGCATTTGTTTTGTCTAGAACTTTGATGATGATGATGACGATGATGATGAACCACGTGAAGTAAGTAATCCATCGCCTGTTTCTACTATTACACTCAGAATTTGCCTCCTCTAGCATGTCATTGTACAGTATGTTTAGTGTATCATTTACACAAAACTTTATTTGGTTTCACAGCCCACTATGTAGTCTTGATTTGGAGAAGATGATTGGGAATTGGGTTGTAAAGTATTTTTATTTTAATTTGTTCACAAGGGCCGCTTCTATAACCTGGAATTTTACTATGGTCGAATAAAATCTTCACCTGACGGTATGGCCTTGGCGCTCGTTCTATAGTTAAATCACACTATTTATTTTTATTTATCCTATACAAGTTACATTCAAAGAAAGCATGTTCTTAAACATATTACCTTTGTTTGTGCAGATGTTTACATTGATGAATTTCACCAGCAGTGGTGGGGTGAATATGAGAAGCTGGAAATAGTTTTGACCTACATTCATTGGTTAGAGCCTGTTGCAACATCCATGAGCAGTGGTTAAATCTGTATTAATTATTATATATAAGTGTTTTGAATGGCCATCATTCAACTAACCATTTCAAATCTTTGCAGGCTGTTTCCATTACAAGAAAAAGGAAGAAACTTGAGAGCACATGAGCTCACAAAAAAGGAAATAAAGGTCAGTTTAAAACATGTAATTTTTTGCTTTATTTATCAACTAACCTAAAGGGATGTTCATCCAAAAAGTGATTTTTTTAAGGGAACATTTCATTTAATCACCCTCTTGTTGTTTATATATGATGTGGTTATATGCAGAGTATGTGCACTGATCAATGTTTATATGTGAATAAAAGCCTACATTATATTTGTTCATATAAAGCAATCATGTCTCTTCAAAATACTTGGATAGATCCAATTATGGGTTAGTTCTGTACATTTTTGGCTTGACATTAGGGTGATAAATGATTACAGAATATACATTTTTGGGTTAACCTTTTTATGAAGTATTTATCTGACAGGACTGATCATATTTTGGTCTCAGTTCAGAAGCAGGTTAAGGCGTTTAGAAACACAGACAAAGTTTAAATTCATCTGCTCCATTTTTTCCCCAATGTTTCCGTAAAGATAAACAAGCAAAGAGTAAATTGGTGAAATCATATAAGCTCATGTTGGATTTCTACGGTATATGTTCAGTTGATGAATCAACAGGAGATGTGGAACGGGCTCCTAACTGGAAGGACGCTTTAAAAACCTGAACAGGTTTGTGTTGTCATGTTTTTCCTTTTTGTTGAATTTCATATGCTTTTAGGCATTTCCAGTGGTTAGAGTTTTTTTCTTTGATTTAGCAGATATTCACACAACAACCTTCGCATCACACGCATCTTGAAGTGTTTGGGGACTCTAGGATTGAAGCACTACCAGGCCCCACTGGTCAAGTTCTTCCTCCATGAAACTCTTGTGGTGGGACACCTTCAAAGTCTTAAACAAAGTATACTAGATTACTTTATGTTTGCTGTTTTGGACAAGTCAGAGAGACGAGAGCTGGTTAGATTTACCTTTAAGCATTTTAAGCCCCAAGAACAGTTTGTCTGGGGCCCCAATAAGTTTCTGTCAGGTGAGGTACATAGCAAAAGTTAAAAATTCAGTCATGCTACACGTAATAAGCAGCAAAGTGTGTGGACAGCAGGGACAAAATAAATGAAGGAAAAACGTAATTATAGTGAGCTGTCAAAATATACTGTATGCCTTGAATGCAGTGGAGGTTGCTTTGGGTAAAAGTGTCTGCCAAATGCATAAATGTAAATGTGAAAACAATAAAAGCATAGAAAAGTGAGATGAAAAGATAATATTGATGATGGTGATGTTAATATGACAACAGCTACATCACCAAGCATGTCTTGTGATGCTCCTGATGATAGAGGTTTCAGCATTTGTTCCTTTATTTTATTTTATTTTTAAATTAAATGAAAACTTCTGTTGATGAATCAAGGCTGCACTATATGAAAATTAGCACCAGTAAATGTTTTTGTGTATGATTTTTTTTTTTTTAAATTTATGTATGATTTTTTTTTTAAATGTATGTTACTTATTTTTAATAAATCAGAAACATGCTTGCACGAATATATTTCACTTTTGTAAAGTGTGTAAGCTTGTGGTCCAGTGGGAATAAACAGTTTACAGTCACCATTTCCTAGTCTTATATGTGTAAAAAGATCTAGCAAAAAAGAGAATGTGCCAGTTCTGTCTAGAACTGCTTCTTTCTGCTATTTTGTTCCCAATTTGGCAAAATACCTGTAAAGGCCTTTTTTTTTACTTATAGCCTTCATTTTTACTTATTTGAACATTGATAGAAGACATGGCAATGGCATTGACTCAAGGTCTACAGTTGTTAATTCTTTAGAATTTCATTTTTTAGAATAGAGAAGTGAGCAATTTACTGTTTTATGACTTGTGATTGCGAATCTTCAGCTGATCTTTGACTTCATAAACACTTAATTTGTGCTAAAGTATCTGGGAGGCTTTTTTACTATGAGTTGTTAAAAGTTGTTAACATGAGTTTATCTGTGACACGTTTTCTTTTCTCATTTGTTACGTCCCGTGACGTAATTGTGTATGTTGGGATATGGTCACATGTTTTTCTCTCCTCCTTTCTCTCTTTCTCTCTCTCTCTCTGCCAAACAGCGCTCCAAATCATCCGCAGCTGATTGCAATTAGCGGCAGCGTGCAACCGATATAAAGCAGCAGAGCGACACAGCTCAGGAGGAGTCCCTTTAGAGACGTTGTTGTTTTGTTTGCTGTTAAGCAACTTGTGAAATGTAAACTTAAAGTGTGGTTACAACGACGTTGCTGTTAAGATTCTGTGTCTAGTTCTGTCAAACCGTGTAGGGAGGTGGGTGCCGTTTTATTTGGGCTTATCCCCTTCTAAGTTATTCACCTGTTTTTCTTTTAGTCGGGGAGATAGGTAAGATTATTGTCTTTAATTTTGTTTTATTTTGCCAGGGAAGTTGTTTTGTTATAACTTTTAGAAAGACTGATTTGTTTGTTATTTTGACATTTGCTCTCTCCAGACGCCTTGGTTAAGTTGATTGATTGCCATGATATTTGTGTATTTTCTGTATATATTCTCTTGGGTTTTTTTAAGCCCTTAATAAAAACGCAAGTATATTTCTGGTATTTGGCTTCTGTTTTATGGTGTTAAACGGAGGGTTTTGTGTGAACCTTTATTAGAAATATCAGTGGTGAAAGTGACACTATCTGGGATAGAGGAAAAGGAGATTTCTCGTCGTTAAATTATTTAATCTCAACTTTGAACTTTTGTTACTTCCGCTCCATAACCCCTACACCAGGGATCCTCAAATCTGGCCCACGGGATCCACTTTCCTGCAGAGTTTAGCTCTAACCCTAATCAAACACACCTGAGCATGCTAATCAATGTCTTCAGGATCATTAGAAAATCACAGGTAAGTCAGTTTGATCAGGGTTGGAGCTAAACTCTGCAGCGCATTGGCCCTCCAGGGCAAGATTTGAGGAACCCTGAT